>NC_142515.1:44357727-44660757 GCF_057876585.1 Rhinolophus sinicus
TGGGCCCAAATTTCTTTGAATTGAAAAGTATTTCTGCCCTGTTTCCATATGTCCCCAGCTTATATCTACTATGTATGTAAGCTGCTATGTTTCAATAAATAAATAAACTTTATTGGGATACACTTTTAGGAACCCAAAATCTTATTACTGATCTTACCATGTGGTACTCTCTGTATTAAAATATATATATATATATATATATATATATATATATATATATATATATATATATAGAGAGAGAGAGAGAGAGAGAGAGAGAGAGAGAGAAAGAGAGAGATCTATATATATTGAGATATCTAGATAGATAGATAGATAGATACATAGATAGATAGATACATAGATAGATAGATAGTAGATATCTGGTTTAAATGAAACATTACAATTTACCATTTGCTAAAGTATACAATACTTTTCACCAATCAGATACTTGGCAGACATTCTTAGAGTCTTCATTTCCCCACAGATAGCCCCTTTGACACTCCACTTGACAGTAGTTGTTTGAATTACCTGGACTGCCATATAGTATCTTCTAGTAACAAGAAATTCCAGTTGCAGCTCTGACTCCCCATGTTGTCAGCTGTGGTCCCTCTGTTCAGCCCTGTTTAGTTGCTGCGCTATGTAATCAGGTGGTTCTTCCTACCAGCCACATGCATAGTGCTGGTTGTTAGCATGACTCATTGACCTAACTTTCATCTGAACTGGGCTTTATTTAGTTATTTTGGAGAAATGAACCTATTCCATTCTTTAGAGTATTAGTTTTTTTTGCCAGGGAAGGGACAGGTTCACATGGGGATCAAGTAACCAATGTGTATTGAATTAAAAAAAAGGCTGGTAAATTAAATACATCATATATTTACATTATATATATATATATATATATATATATATATATATATATATATGTATGTGTATATATATATATATATATGTATGTATATATATTTATATTTAAATTTACATATGTATTTGCATTTAAACATATATATTCTTGTTAATTCATTTTGAATTTGTAAATAGACTGCATTTGCTGTTAAGTAAGTCATCATAAAGTGCAGACATGCATAAATCAAACAGACATAGTCAAGCAAAGAACCTTTGTATGTTTTAAATATCTAAGTGTATTTTTCATTCCTTGAGAGCCTCTATTGAAGTGGGATTTAGTGGATATAGTAAAAAAGAACACAATATCAGGAAAACAATTCTAGTCTTAAAATAAATTACAGACATAGGAAATCTATTGATATGAAAGGGAAAATTGATTAATATGGGGTTTGTGTATGTCAAAATAATTTCAGATTATATATGTGAATAATTACCGTGTTTCCCCCAAAAATAGACCTAGCCAGACAATCAGCTCTAATGTGTCTTTTGGAGCAAAAATTAGTATAAGACCTGATATTATATTGTTATATGATATTGTATTGTATTATATTATACTATATTATATTAAAGACCTGGTCTTATTAATTTTTGCTGCAAAAGACGCATTAGAGCTGATTGTCCGGCTAGGTCTTATTTTTGGGGAAATATAGTATATACAATAGAATGTTATTCAGCCACAAAAAAACAAAACAAAAAACAAACAAACAAACAAAAAACACGTGTAATCTTGCCATTTGCAACAACATACATAGACTTAGAGGGTATTGTGCTGAGTGGAGTAAGTCAGAAAAAGAAAAATGCCATACAATTTCACTTATATGTGGAATTTAGACAACAAAATAAAGGAACAAACAAAACAGAAAGAAACTCATAGATACAAAGAACATTTTAATGGTTGCCAGATGGGAGGGGTGTTTGGGTGAAAAGGGGAAGAGATGAAGTACAAATTAGTAGTTACAAAATAGTCACGGGGATGTAACATATAACGTATGTAATATAGTCAACAATATTGTAATAACTATGGTGTCTGATGGGTAGTAGATTTGTCGGGGTGCTCACTTTGAAAGTTATATAAATGTCTAATTACTATGTTGTACACCTGAACCTAATATAATATTGTATGTCAACTGTAATTGAAAAATAACAGATATTTGAAAGAAAGCAAGAAGGGAAGAAAAGAAGGAAGGAAAGAAGCAAGGAAGGAAGGAAAGAAAGGAGGGAGGGAAGGAAAGAAGGAAAGCAGAAAGGGGGAAGTAGAGAGAGAGAGGGAAGGAATATGATAATTATGTGAGATTATGGATATGAGGTTGGACAATTAAGATCACAAACTTATTGCAACGATGTTGCTGATCTTGTTTGATATCAGAGGATTCATTATGAATTTGTACCAACTAGACAAACAGTTAACCAAGTTTACTCTTTGGAAGTGCTGCAAAGGCTGTGTGAAAAAAGTTAGACGACCTGAGCTTTTCGCCAACAATTCATGGCTCTTGCATCATGACAATGCACCAGCTCACATGGCACTGTCTGTGAGGGAGGTTTTAGCCAGTAAACAAATTATTGTATTGGAGCACCCTCCGTACTTACCTGATCTGGCCCCAATAATTTTTTTTTATTTACCCAAAACATAAATGAAATATTGAAAGGAAGACATTTTGATGACATTTAGGACATCAAGGGTAATATGATGACAGCTCTTATGACCATTCCAGAAAAAGAGTTCTAAAATTGCTTTGATGGGTAGACTAGGTGCTGGTGTCGATGCATAGCTTCCCAAGGGGTGTATTTCAGAGGTGACCATAGTGCTTATTTAGCAATGAGGTCTGTAGCACTTTTCTAGGATGAAATCACAAACTTAATTGTCAGACCTTGTATATCGAATAATGTGTATGTGTTAATGAAACTACAGTGAATGAACTATCTTATATCCCCCAAACTTTTGTGGCAGGTAAGGTCAGGAATTAGAATATATTTAGACAGTTGATTTCTGTAGTGAAGCATCCCTGGCCACAGTTTCAAGGCAGGAGTCAGACATTTTACATCAAAGGAAGTAAGTAAGTGTTCCTAGCAGTGAAGTGAAGCAACAGAGACCCAGAGAAATGCTGCCCTGGGGCCTTTAATTCTATTAGACCACCAACCCTTAAGTATGTCACAGTCTAGGCCTTCACACTGAGTGTGAGGTTTCAGGAGGAACACCATACCTGGTAGTATTAATCTTTACTACTCTCCCAGTACTGAGGTCCTCAATCCCGGACTACTCCTTCAAACCCACCTGTCTATTAACCTGCTATTGATCTTATAGTGAAACTACATAACACATTACAATTCTGTATGATTCGGAGCACTGGATTTTAGCCCATACAACTATGACTGTAGACCACGCTACTCTACTTTCAGCCATGTAAGTTTCATAAATTAAATTAAATTACATTGAAAACTTAAATTCCCGAGTTGCAATTATTTCAGATTCCTAAAGAATGGTAGTGTAATTATTTAATAATTATTCACTATCTACCAGACATATATTAATTGCTTTCCATCATGTATCTCACAGCCGTATTATCTCACTTATTAAACAGAAGAATAGAAGATCAGAAAGGTAGTGACTTATCAGGAAGGTAAGCAGAATATCGACTTTATGAATAGTTTTGCAATCAGAATGCCTAGGTGCAAAATCAGCTCAACAAATAAAGACCAAGTGAATTAGAGAAAGTTCATAATATCTCTGTGTCTCATTTTCCTTATTAAAAAAATGGTTTGAAAATAATAATGCCGACTTCACTGATTTGGAATTAAGTGAGTAAGTACATATGTAGGATTTACAAAAGTACCAGCCATTTATTAAACAGTCAAGAAATATTAGTCATTATTATTACCTAAGATCATATAGCTAGGTGATGACAGAGTAGGGACTTAAACCTCAGTCTGAGAACAAGGAAAAGAGAGGTGTCAGGTCACCTAGGGATACATAAATGTCACTGTCTCCTCTAACTCCCATATAATCAGAAGGATAACATATGTCAAGATTTTGTAAATTGTAAAGCCATGTGCACATATAACATGATACTCCTAATTGTGTACAAACGTGGAAGATCATCTATATAATTAAATTATACTTAAATTATTTATTTATTCTTATTATCTTTAAATCTTTTCTAACTGCTTTTAATGAACTGCTGGCAGGACGTAAACTGTCACCTGTTTTGAAATGAACAATTTAACTTGTTCTCATTTTCCGCTGCTCATTTTGTGAGTGAGAGACTTTCCCCAGCATAGAGTTCAAGTATTACCATCTATGCCAGATCACTGCTTCATAAACTGCCCTGCTGAGAATATGTAGGTTTCAGCCATGGTGGTTTAGGCTCTGTCACATTAAGTTCTATATGGTACTTTCTCGAAGAGCCAAGAAGGTTCTTTGGGATCTGTGGAATGAAAGGACTGTGATGAGGGAGGGTAAAGGAGGTAGAGAAAAAACCTGGGGAACCTGAGAAACAAAAAAGAAGGGGGAACTTAGCCCAGATGCCAAAAGCACTGAGCAGCCAACCCCTCACACAACCAAATGCATCTTCAGAAAATTTATGCTGTTTGGAAAGCTATCTTTTCTTCTTCTGCCCTAGAAGAGCCCTTCCCAGATAAGTGCTAAGGGACTCGTAGCAGCACCAGCCCACTTCCAGTTTCCCACGTCCAGTTTCCATCAGTGTTCTCATCACTGTGCCCTCTGCAGGCAAGTGAGAAAATAAGTCAACATAATTATTCAATTTCAGGACATTGACAAAATGTGCATTTCATTCACTTTTTCTCATTTCAAATAAAGTCATCTTATTTCTTCATCTAAAGAATCAGAAACTACGTTGAGAACTAAACATATTTTTAAAGAAAACCCTGAATTAATTATTTATTGTCTTTAATTTATATACTCTTGTTCATTTTCTTCACCAAAACTAAAATTCAATGCCAGACTACTCTTTTAAATTCTTATTTTCTTCATTATAAATAACAGTTAAAAATAGGGTCCACTAATGATCATTATAAGCTTTAGATAACATACAGGGTATGTTGTAGATTTTTTATTTTTTGTTAGTTTTCCTTGTATAATTTATCCATATTTTCCCGTTTACAAATAATTCCTCCCAGCTGAGCATTTTCCTCATTTAAAATCGTCTTTGAAATGAATGTATTTCTAATGCATTAAACTCATTTTTGCCTCTTTTCAAATTCTTTGTAATTACACCTGCCTTCCCCACAAAAAATACTATTTATTTTCTGCTTTGCTCATCATTACATTTTCATGTCTGTGAAAGGATCTTGATATCCTTTTCTCTTATAACTGTTTACCTGTGTCTTCATGCTATTGAACATTGCAATTTTGTCTGTAATATTGTTATGCCATTGTTTAGTGTAACATATTTACTGCTGCACCTATGACTCTAGCCTTTTCTACTGATGGGTATTATTTTATAATGACTTTGAAAAACTAATATGAGATATCTTTACTTCCTTTCAAACTTGTGATCTCCTTTTATTTTCCAAAATATTTGAAATTATTGTCCTCTAAATCTCTTTCTTCATTGTGTTCTTATGTTATTCGTGTATCACTTTATGCTTTGTGTTCATCTTCATATTAGAAATCTGCCATTTTTCACCATTTTAGCATCCTTTTTATAATGAGATCTTTGTCAATAGTCCCAGTTAAATTACTTTTACAGTCCCTTTATCAAGAAACCTGATTTTTAGTAATCTTTATCTTGTGTTGACTCAGTCTCGTTGTTTTTATTTAAAATCCTTGTTTATCTTCTCTTTATGTTATAACTATCTTATATGGTTCACATTCATTTGTGTTTATAGTGCTTTTATTGATACAATATTACTTTATAAATCTCTGCATTCAACTTCATTTCATTTTGAAGTGTGCATATGTTTGTGTAGATTGGATATATATGAATATAAAATCATACTAAATTTAAAGTGTGTTTAGAATACACATCATATATATATAATTTCTATTTGGGGATTACCTCTTTGAAAAGACACTTTCTGTTCAGCTATCTTTGGAAGCAACCTGATAATCTCAGCAGGCACCGTTGTATCCAGATTTTACATATCAAAATAAATTCAGTGACAAAATTTATTATAGAAGACATTTGGCTAGCAATTTACCATTCATCAAAGACATATCTACTATTACATATATGTATATATAGATATGTATTGTATAAGATATATAGCCATAAAATATATCTAATATTTTATAAGTGTCTTTAAAAGATCCCGCCAAAAGTTGGGATCTCCAGATATATAGGATGGATTAACCGAGGTCACCATTCATTGGGAATCCACAGGTAAGTGTTATTGAGAGAGCCCCATTCTTTCACAGTAACGGAAAGGACAGAATTCTCTGCTCAGGAGGTTTTCGAGACAAATTTCATTGCTGCTCTGAAAAATTAAAAGATGTAGAAAAACTAGAGCAAAGTTCACAAGCTCAAAGAATTTTAGAAATCAGATATGCAATATGAATGCATGGGACACACAAGGTAAGAGAAAACTAGTGTTGAGCTGTTTGTATTTGTATCAAGCCCCAAAACATGACATTCCATATCATTGTTCTAATTTTTTTTATTGTAACACGAATCCCAGACCCAGAAAGCCATGCAAAAAGAGGCTATAGTTTAAGAATTATTAACCACAAGGATGTCAAAAAATATATAACATTGTCAGTCACTCCAGAAGCCCCTCCATGTGCCCCCATCATAATCAAAGCCCCTCCTTTTCTCCACAAGTAACTACCGTATTGGTTTTCAGAAAAGCAACTTTCTTAGTGTATTTATAGTTTTATCATCCAAACATGGATTCCTGGACACCGTACTTTAGTCTCACCCATTGTTTTTGAACTTCATATCTCTTACATTTCTTTAACCTATAGGTTCTCCCTCCAACTCTTTCTTATATCTATAATTTATCTGTTGAAGATCCAAGGCTTTGTGACCTGTAGGTTTTTCCCACAGTCTAAATTTTGCTGATTACATATTCATGAAATAATTTGCCATGTTTCTCTGTCTTCTGTGTTTCCTATAAACAGACAGCTGGGTCAAGATAGTTGATCAGAATCAGATTTAATCATGGTGGCAAGATTATAGCTGATGTTGCATCTTTTATCACAGGCACACGATGTCTGGTTCACACTACTGAAACATTTATTTGAAACCATTGATGCTTAAAGTCTAAATCCATTAATTCATTTGGGAATAGCAAAATGATGATATTTAACTCTATCACTAAATCTAAATTATTAGTTGGACTAATTTCACAAGGAGTTATTTTTCTTCCTGTAATACTGAATAACCCAGTAGTAGTACTTACAGAGGAAGTTCAGGATAAATGCTCTTTTGCTTTGCTTATCCAATTTTCAAGATAATTTGTTGTTTCCATCATACTCAGAAGATGACCAATTAGTTTAATTTGTCTTCTTAATGTCATTATGACTTCATGGATTTAAAAATATTTAGTAGTTTCAATAAATCACAATTGTTAACCTCATTGAAGCTTAAATTTTGCTATCATGTTAAATGGGACCTTCTTCAGTTTGGCTCTGTCTTTTCTGGCCTATATCAACAACCTCATATTACACATAAACAGTCTTATCTAATGATACTGTGACCACTAATTATGATTACTAAAAACAGTTAAGTTTTGTACTTTAAATATGCTATCTTCATTTCCCCCGTTTTATATGTCCCTATACAACATTATATATAAACTTTCCCTTTTAACCCTCATTTAGTGTTAAGTTCTACATGTAACTGTGTATTCTCATTACCAATGCTTATGCTGAGGTCTTTGTAGTTATTTTATTGTCTGCAGCTCATTATTTAGTAGATTTCTTAAGAAGGGCTCATGGGAACAAAATTATCTGAGATTGTGCATGCTTGTACCCTTTATACTTAAATGCCAATTTTTCTGGATACAAAATTGTTTTCTTACTTTTTTTTTTTTTAGTGTTTTAAATATTTTTTTCCATAACTTTTCTGGCATAAACCATTTCTGTGGAAAATCTGATCAGACTCTATTGTCCTCCTGCACAAATTTTAAATTCTGTATTCTTTTTGTGAGATGACCAAGGGATTTTAAAAAATTCTTTCTTTAAAGTCCAACAGTTTTACTAGAGTATGTCTTGGTCCTAGTCATTTGGGAATGATATGTTTAGATTTATGTAGTGTTCTTTAACACCTAACTTAAATATTAATTAGTATTACTATTACTTAAGGAAAGTTTTCTTAATTTATGTGTTTTATTACTTGTTCTAATCACTGGTTTTCGTTTCCTACTTTAGGGATTTCCGTTATCTGTGTGTTGTTGCATGTTTGTTGCTTATCTTCATTATTTGTGAGACTCTTGAATTTCTTTTTTAAGATCTCTTCTTATATTTTATTTTGATTTTTAAAAAAATTACTTTGTCTCATCCCATTTATTTTCCCATAGAATTTATACAAACCTACATTTTTCTTTTATTAATGTATTTTCCTTTAAAATGTAATATCTTCCATATCCCCACTTACTGAAACACTTAACACTCATTTATTAAGTGAATGAATAAATAAATGAGTTTGAATCAATGACCTTTTTGTTCATACATGTAAACCTTATCATAAAGTTTGAATATATTTTTTATTACAATTGGAAATACCCTTAAGTTAATCTTGCTAATTTATTATGATAGACCAGTATTACTTTAAAATAGGAAATCTTTGTTTTTATTTCTATATTTTTATTACATAACATACCAGTACATATCTATATATCTATAATATATCTATATTTATATCTATATCTATATCATCTGTATCTCTATGTGTGTGTATATATACAGTGGGGGGAGAATGTGTAAGAATGTATTTGAAAATTCAATAAGACGAGAATCTGTGGAGGTTTTGGCTCGAATAAGTTGTTTTCCCTTTTACCACTTTTCTGCTTTGGTCTTTCTCCCACAGATCAGTCACTGATGTCTGTAGAAGCCTATTGGCAGGTGAGTTAAATGTAGCCAAAGCCTTCGTGTCAGTTTGAGTCCTGGCAAAAGATGCTAGTGCAGGTTTCTCTCCCTGTTGGGTTGTTGAATGAGAATCATAGGCATCTGGTGGTGTAAATGTGTGAAACACACACACTCACATGCATATATGTGTGTGTGTGTGTTATTTTATGTCAGAATATTATAATTATAATATGTCTGTGCAAACAGGTTCTGGCAAAATCATGTTTGATGTTTAGCACACTCCTTAAAGCCAGGTGCTAGATTTTATAACCCAGATCAGCTGATGACCATGTGCATGACTTTAAACAAGTGACCGATTTAATAAAGTCTCAGTTTCTGTATTCGTTTCTTGCTGTTGTAACAAATCGTCACACGTTTAGTTGCCTAAAGCAGCACACATTTAGCATACTTTAATTCTGAGGTCAGAGGTCCTGAAGTCAAGATCTCAGCAGGGCTGAGTTTCTTCTGGAGGCTTTAGGGGAGAATCCATTTACTTGCTGTTTCCGGCTTCCATCTTGTAGAGTTCACCTGCATACTTTGCTCCCCCTATTTTCAAGGCATGCTGTGTAGCCTCTTCACTCTCTCTCTGACTTCTGCCTCTGTCTTTACATTCACTTCTCTGACTCAGATCCTCCTTCTTCTCACATAAAGGATTCCTGTGATTGCATCAGGACCACTTGGGTGATCCAAAATAATTTCCCTGTATCCAGATCCCTAACATTCACAAAGTCTCTTTTGCTATTTGGGCATCATAGCCACAGTTCCAGATTTGGAGGAAGACATCTTTGGGAGGCCATTATTTTGACTACAACAGCCTTTTATTCATTAAATTGGGATAGTGATTGTATTTTTTTTCATACAATGGTTGTGAGATCCCAGTGATACTACATGTAAAACACTTAGAATAATATCTGACTCATAGTAATGGTATTAGTGATAATTTGTGAAATGTTTGGGTTTGTGAGTGTTGCATATGCGTGTAACTGTACAACTATATACATCACATATAGGATTGAGGCATTGCATGTAGATTCAGTATGAGCATTTGTGTGTAGAAGTGTGTGGTGTGTGTGTGTGTGTGTGTGTGTGTGTGTGTGTATGTAGGTGTGTGCATGGATGTTTCCATTTGAAGATGTAGGTTTTAATTTGTCAGGAGGCATTCTATTCAAGTGAGCTGGTTGGCCCCTGCTTTTGCTTTTGTGTGAGGAGGCCAGGGAATAAGGAATTTTCAAAATTTGCCTCAGGAGTATATGGGCAGCTGTAACTTCCACACGACAATCTCAGATTAAGAGTAACCACTTTGCTTTCCATCTTTGGTAAGAGGTAGGGTATTCCAGCAACCTGACCTGACCTCCAAACAGCAGAGACCCATTAAATATTATTTCTGAATACTGAAAGAAAAACTTACATGATCATGAATTTTTTTTTTAATTTTATTTTATTAAATTTAGTGATCACGAATTTTTAAAAATCAGTTGTTTATTAATCCAAGATGCACTTACTAATGGAATGAAGTTTATAATAATGTGATGATCTAAGAGTCTATGAGTGACTGGCTGGTGGTGTCACTGTGACCTGATCTAATGGAAAGGGTGGTACCCATTCTAAGGGACACTCACAGTGATCTGATGACAGTAATTATAAGTTTCTGTTCTTTACACGTTTGGGTGAGTAACAAGTTGTTCATTAAATTCAATTGTGGAAATATAAAACATGCCTCATTAATTATGACAGATAATGGGAATAAAATAACCAAAATAATGCATCTCAAAAAAGATGAGGTTAAATTGTTCTTTTTGCAATCATTAAACTTTTTTAGAATTAGGATAGCGAAACTAGAACTACTGTTAACCTGGAACAGCTCACACCCCAGAGAAGAGATCTCCTCTATTTCTTGGAGTCAATTAGGCTGCAATAGAAGTTAACATTCCATTTAAATCCCTGGACAGTAAATTTGTCAGTTTCCATATGCTAAACACCATCCTAGAATGTGATTCATTTGGATTCTACTATTGTAAATTGTTACAAAAATCCAGAAAGCTTAGGCTATAATTTCCCATTGCTCTTGCCATAGAAATCCCACTTTTTTTCTTAAGCAAACAAAATAAACAAGTTTACATATAGAGATGTTTAACCCACTTAAGCTGAAATAAAAACTGTGCAAATACTTTTTTTATAAAGAAGATTCTCTACAGAATTCTCTTAACAGTAATTTATTAGCTTAGTACAAGTTTCTGAATACACTTGAAAGAAAAAAGATTGATTTATATTGTTAATTTATGCTTTTCATTCTTTCAGATTGGTTTTCTTCCAATCATCATAAATTAAATATATTTTTAAATTATTGGAGAATCTTTGTGATTAGTATTGCTGAACAAATATTACATTTAGGAAAACAATTTAAAAGATATGTAAATGTATCCCTTAGCACATATTTTTATATAGAAATGATCCACACACTACAATTTTTCTGTCTCTTCTAAAATAATTTGTATATATTATTTAGTAATAACAATTTGCATAGTTTCCTTTCACAATTCTTTTTTAAAAAAGCAATTCAATCAGAATATTCTGGTTAATAATATAAGAAAGTTTTTTGACTGTTATATACAAATGGTTACTTTAAAAAATAAACCTTTAACAAGAGTATTGCCCAAATTAGATCTTATTTTTGTTTGTCTGCTTTCTGAGTCTCAGTTTTCTTGGTAGGACTGAGAGACAAGGTTGCTGTGAGGATCAAAAGAGATAGTACATGTGAAAACCCTCTGTGCAAATCATTATAGCAGCCTAATGTGTCATGTTGTCTAGGAATTTTGTGACAATGGATTTTGGATGACTGTAAAACAGCCAAATAAATGGGAAAAAAAAAATGCTTATACTATAATCTTTTAAAATCTCATGTTGAAAATTGCACCAAATTTTTCTGGAGTCCAGGATGTTTCCCTGTTGATTGCTTTGTCATAACAACTGCAACCAATGGGAACAGGATCACATGATAACTCAGACTACAAATACTTAGCAACAGTAGAACTATCTGACTCAAAATTCAGCCTATGATGATTCTAGACCTGAAGGACCAATTCAAGAAGGAAACCAAGTTTTAATTATGATGTGATCTCAAGTCTCTTCCCATGTTGAGGGTGGTAGAGCTGCCGTCCAGCCTCTGTCGTCCAGTTTCATTCTATTATTATTCCTTAAGCTTTTATGGTTAATTGCATTGACCTCCCTAAAATATCACCAATGTGCGAATAAAACAAAAGAATGGTTATCCTCACTCATTGCAATGAGGAAAGATAGCAATTTTAGATTGCCACAGTTTCTTTAAAGAGGGAAATCACAGGTTGGGTCATTAGTGAATATCTTATTTTTATTTTTTTTTTTATTTTTTTTTTTTTTTTTATTCCTGCTTCTTTTTTTTTTTTTTTTTTTTTTTTTTTTTTTTTTTATTAATTAGTTTCAGGTGCACAAGACAAAGCAAAACTTAGACATTCTTATTTTTAAATTATGGTTTAGTTGTTAAAATTAAAAACATAATTTTGGAGATTTAAAAGTACATATATGGTGTAATTCAATTGGTATATAGTTTTACTTTTTATATTTTCTTTGTCAATTAAAATTTTTAATTCTAATTTTGAAATTTAACTCTTCAGCATAAATAGCATATTTAATTAAGTTTTTACAGTTATTACAAAATTCTATATACTAATAATTAATATAAGATTTATGAAAGCTTATTGGTGTCTGTACCTCTTCTCAATTTTATTAAAGCTAAGAATTCTCTCCCCAGAGAAATGCATATGCATGAAAAATACTAGAAAAAATTCCATGGAATCAAGGTGTTCCTGAAGGTCATTCATGAAAATTTGGGGGATGATTTTATATAAGGATAAAACACTAGAGAAAGAATAATTAAAAACAGAGAGAGAATTATGTCACTTAACACTATTATTACTTTTTTTTTTCAAAAGTTTCCAATAGTAAGAAGTTAAGCAAGCAGAAAAGGCATAATAATTAGAGGGAGATAAAATTATAACTTTTCAGGCATTGTTTTTATGAACTCAATCCCAAGAGAATCTTGAATTCTGAAAAAAACTACAATTGCAATTAATGAATTCAGCTAAGCATCTAGGTACAAGTAATATATGCAAAAATTAATAGCTTTCTTATTTCTCAGTAATAATTAGGTCAAATATAAAATAGCAAATAGATAATATTCCATTCAAAATATTAATGAAAAAATTTGTGAATACCCAGGAGTATGCAATAAGAAATGTGCAAGAATTATATAAAGAAAGCTACAAAGTTTACTAAGAGATGGAAAAGTAGATTTTAATAAATAAAGTGGCATAGTATACTTCTGTAAAAGAAAACAAAATAGTATAAAGATAGCAATCGAATCAAAGCTTAATACAATTTAAACTAAAACACTGATGACTTCTTGTTGGAACTCAAAAGCATGTTTTTAAATTAATATGAAATTAAAAACAAACTGGAAAAGCTATGAACAAGTTGAAACATTACATTAAAGATTGCAGATAACCTGTCTAACATAATGCAATATTTTATACACCTGTAACAATTAAAACAGAATGAATAAAGTGATACAAAATAATGCATAGACAAATCAATGAAATTGAATATTGACTCATGAAATAAAACATACAACATTATTAATATGTTCTTTGAGAGTTTATTAGGTAAACCTTTTCTTTTATTGTATTTTTGAAGGTGGGTTGAATTGGGGAAGAGTCTAAATCTAAGTGAGTTTGGAATACTCTGGATAAACATAATTGAAATGCTTTATGTTTTCAAATATAGAACTATAGAATTATGTAATATAAATCTCTAAGAGGGAACTACAATGAACACTTTTTAGCTAATGGATATATTATTTATAAGGAATATTCCAAGATGTCCACTTCAAGACTTAAAATAATGAATACCCATAAAAGTCACAAATATCATTTAAAAGCTCAGGGATAAAAATCAGAATAAATATTAAAAACACAGGGTTAACATCCATAATTAAAAAATCCAACTAGTAATAGTGCATATAAATCCATCCTTATGTACTTATTTAAATAAAGCAATAATCCCAAATGGGAAAAATTAAAAAATAATAAAATTTAAAAATTTTTATTTAACCATCTTAAAAGCCAAATTAAAAATAACTGGTAAAAAAAGCAAAACAACAACAATGCAGCTAGAAAGGTAGAACAGCTTACGTTGGTGGTCAAATAGTGTCAAATGCTAACCCTAATATTGCATTGGTTGTCTAGGGACATTGTCAAATTTTGAGATTGTCAGTGTCCTTTAAAAACCCAATATCAGTTTAAATTTTAGAAAGAATAATACTTGGTAAATCTTTTGGTCCTAGGAAATTTGGGGGACAAAATAGCAAACTAGCATATAATACTGACTTTTTATGCCCAGATAGTATGCTAAACAATTTTAATATTATATTCTGTCTTCATTAAGGACAATTTGCAGTTTTTTTTTAAAGCTTTCTCTCCCTACCTGTAAATATCAACAAAAAATTTAATACTAACCGTATGGAAACATGGCCTTTATGATCTTAAACATCTCACTATGTTATGCTCTTTTGCATGTTCTTCATAACACATGTTCTTGTGGAATTTACTGGAGTTTTTGAGGTTTCATCTTACACATTCCCCTACTTTTTAATATCTGGGAAAAATATCATTTGAAACCTGGTAAAGATTCTAGAGGTAATATCTCAAACACATACAAATTTGAAATGTAAGCAATCTAGGTTATCAAACTTTTAATGACAGTCACAGGAAGTTCATAAATTCTCGATAAGACTATGTCTGCAAACAACAACAGAATTTTTATAATATAGAAATTGGTCCTAGATAAATGACCCAAAACCCTTATTAAGTTTAAGTGGCATAGCAATGGTAATTAAAAATGTATGATTTTATTAAACTATAATCACTGTGATAAAAAAAGAAAATCATTGTAAGACCAAAGTAGCCCTGGTAATTGAACAGGAAACTGATTGTCAAGAATTGGTGGGGTCATGTTTGCTAGCACCATAGTATTACAGGAAAAATGTTAGTATTGGAAATGTAACACTAACAACTCTCTTTAATACATGTAATTTCCAATAAAAAGTTGTAGTTTCTTTGATACTTCTGAATTTTCAGAGCACTGAGAATACCTAACATATAAGTGACTTTTTTATTACTTTTTAAAATTAATTTCAGGTGAACAAAACAATGTAATAGTTAGACATTTATCATTTATATCTCTCACACAGTGATAAACCCCCTTCCCCCATCAACGATCCCTCTGACATTGCACACAGCCATTACATTTCCACTGTCTCTATTTCTAATGCTGTACTCTGCTTCTTGTAATATATATATATATATATATATATATATATATATATATATATATATATATATATATATTTGTAGTTGACATTCATTATTGTTCAGCTTCAGCTTCAGGTGTACAGTGCAGTGATCAGGCATCTACATCATCCCTGAGGTGGTCTCTTTAATGAGACAAGTGTCCATCGGATACCCTACAAAATCTTTACAACATTATTGATTACATTCCCCAAATTGACTTTTGTATCCCCGTGGCAATCTTGTGGTTACCAACTGTCCTTTCTAATCCCCTCACCTTCCCCCTTATCCTAATCCCCCCTCCCAATCTAGCAACCCTCAGTTTTTCCTCTATGTGGTTCATTTTCAAGCTCTCCTTGCCTAAGAGTTGCTATAGTGGGGAGTTGTCTCTTCACTCTTCTCTGAGAAGGGCTCTTCAGCTTTACTCAAATTGTTCCTTATACATGCACTCAGCTGTTGATCTGTGTAGAAAAATGTCCATGTCCATGCTTCAATGATGCCAGAATGATTAATGAAAATAAAAGTAGGAATAGATGAAACATGAGATAACTTTTATATTGAAAGTTATTAGTAGCTATATAGGGAGTTCTGAAGAGCCCATTAAAACAGATTATTCTAACAAGGCAAACTAATGGTTTCTTCACAGTTTAGAAAATAAACTTGATTACTTATATGAGAAATGCATTACCAAAAATCATTTTTCATATCTAAGTAATAAATTATAGGCTATGTACAACTAATTTAGATCTATTTTTGCTTGACATATTTGACCTGCCTTTGTGTATGGAATAAATGCAGCTGCTAAATGTGTTTATATAATAACTAATTAATGTTTGGGGGTCCATCAACTTGATCTATGAACATTGTTGTAAAGAAAGCAAATAAAAACTACTAAATTGCACGCCATTCCCTGACATAGCCAAGGTTCTTCTGGGGAAAAAAAAAAACTTTGAAATAATTTTTTAGCAGCGTATATTTTATTTTCTTGCACAATAATATGCAGATTAACTACATCACTTCAGAAGTGTTGTTTTTCCCATAAGTAAATTTATTATCAATAGAATCCTTACACATCTTTTTCTGTTTTAAAGTAATACATATTTATTTCAAAACATCACTTTAAAAATAATATATTTGACAAATATATATTTAGGGGCATGTGAAGTTAATAAAAACTTTGTTTGTAATATTGGAATATTTTATACATCTATTAGATTTATGCTTGTTGACTTTTTTCAATTCAAAATGAAAAATATAAAAACTAACTTTAAATTTTCTATTTAAAGTAAGGCCAGAGAGTAGGCATTTGTTTTTTCTCTCCATTTTCATTCAGTGAAAATAAAAAAGCATAATCCTATAAAACTAAACATAAGGTATATGATGTGGTTTTTGGCATATGAGAATTCTAAATAAATATCTGAAAAACAGAATATGTAAATTGATGTATGAAATGAGAAAAGTAGGCCACTGCCCAGGACACACACACACACACACACACACACACACACACACACACACACAGCTTAAGTGAACATGCTTGGAGACTTCAGGTCCAAAAAAATGGGAGGACAGAGGGGGCTAAAAAAATGAAAGGCTGAACCTCTGTTTAACTATGGAACAACTAGGCAATTCAATAATCCTACATACCTTCCTTAATATGAGAGCAGAACAGCTAGTTTTTCACTCTCTGGTAAAATAGATAAATAAATAAAAGGATTTTCTCCAAAGAAGTTCAGTGAATTGTTTGGTTCCTAGTAGTGGAGATAACATACTGAGATGCGTGCTCTTCACTCTGGCATCGCCTGCATAATGGGAGAGGAAACCAAAATTAGTTAGTATGAAACACATCAACTGGATCCTCCATTTTAGCTATGAACACTCAAATCAATTAAAACCAGCAGCATGAGAGTGAAAATTAAAAAACAAACAAAACAAAAAACTAAAAAATGTTAATTTTATAATGGAGAAAAATAATATGAAATACAGAACAATATCAACAAAATAAAATAAAATTTAAAAGTAAAAAAATAGCAAGATTTAATTAGATTTAAAATATAATAGGAAACTAGAAGACGATATTTTTTTGGGGCGGGGGGATTTCTTCTTGAGAACAAAGGAGAAAAATAAAACAGAAAATAATTTGGGATGCAAGAAGGAAATTGTAAATTGAAGATAGGAGTACGATTAAATATAATCTTAGGATGACAGCTGTGCTCCAGGCCCAGAATGAAAACAGATCTCAGTAGAGAAGGGGTTTGAAAAGTCTGGGAGGGCATGTCTCTGGGAAAAGGAGTGGAAGACTGCATTAAATTCTAAATAAGGTAGACATATTGTGGATATCATGAGCTTTCATTATTCTTTTGTCAATAGAAAAGAAAGGCAATGAAATGCCCAAGAAACAAAATGTGCACAAGAACATTATCTTCTACATATAATACACAAATTAAATGTGATTAGAATTTAAACAAATGGTGGCGAGTAAGACAAATATTGATTTTGCTCTGATACAAGAAACGTTTTCTTTAAGTGGACAAGAGTCATGACATCGGGTCTAAAGAGAAGGAAAATAATTTTAATACACTAGTTAGTTCTGCTGTCTAAAAATTCAAATAATAATTTATAAATAAATTAATATTATATAATTATAATATAATTACATGACATAATTAATATATTATGTTTAACGTCATATATATTTTGTATTATAATATTTATAATATATTATAATATAATTTATAGTATACAGTATATCATATATAGTATGTAGTATATTATATATAGTACATAGTATACATATATGTATAATTTTTTAGATTTGATAATATAAACTATAGAGAAAACCAAAAGACAGACATTTCATCACAGAACAGAATGTAAACAGTAACAAGTAAAGGTACAGACAACAAATGCATCAAGGATAAATAGTGGAAGGAATTTGTAGGAAAGGTAGGTGCTCTTTAATTTTCATCTTAAATAGTGGAACATTTACAGAAAAATGTCTAAAATAGGTTGGGTAAGGAACAGAGGTTTAAGCATTTCTTTATATTTGTGGTATCTCAGAAAAGCATAAAATAAAAAATGCACTGCACAGTCATCACCACTAGTGCAGGATAATATTCCATCATGTGGATGCACCACAGTTTATTTATCTATTTACCTACTGAAGATATCTTGGTTGCTCCCAAGTTTGCCAATTATGAATAAAGCTGCTATAAACATCTGCGTGCAGGCATCTGTGTAGACTTAAGTTTTCATATCATTCTTGTAAATACCAAGGAGTGCAATTGCTGGATTGTATGGTAAGCCTCTGTTTTGTTTTGTAAAAAACTGCCAAACTATCTTCCAAAGTGGCTTTACAATGTTACATTCCCATCAGCAATCAATAAGTCGGCCTGTTGCTCCACATCTTTGTCAGCATTTGATGTTGTCAGTGTTTTGGATTTGGTCTATTTTAATTGTTGAGGCGTAGTAGTTCTTTGTTGTTTTTAATTTTCATTTCCCTGATGATGCATGACCTTGATCATCTTTTCATGTTTATTTGCAATCTGTATATATTCTTGGTGAGGTATCTTCAGATATTTTGCCCATTTTTTAAGTCAAGTTGTTTTGAGTTCTTTGTTGGTTTTTGATAATAGTATTTTATCAGATATGCATTTTGCAAATATTGTCTCCTAGTCAGTGGCTTGACTTTTCATTCCATTTACAGAGCAGAAGTGTTAAATTTTAATGAAGTCCAGCTTATCAATTATTTCTTTCATGGATTGTGTCTTTGTTGTTGTATTTAAAAATAAACATATATTTTTTTTATCCTATGTTATCTTCTAAAAGTTTTATAATTTTTCATTTTATAATTAGGTCTATCATCTATTTTGAGTTAATTTTTGTAAAAGGCGTAAGGTCTGTATCTAGATTCACTAAATGTCCAGTTGTTCCATCACTGTTTTATGGGACAGCCTGTCTTAAAATATAATCAAAATTATGCATGTAATATTCCTTTTAAGCCTTTCAGGGCACTTTAGGAAACAGGTTGTTACTCTCCAGGGCGACAGAAACTAGGGATAATGAGAAGCCCATGTGATGCAGATCAGGAGAAATTCTGTGACTTCTGACATTGTAAAGAGTGGTTTCAGATTGAAATCCAAATCCTAAGTAAAAAAGGTAGACAAAACATTGAAGGTATTGATTGGCTGAGGGGATGCTTGTCTTTTGAGTAATGCCACTACAGGGAAAGTGGCATCAGAGCTTTATTTGTTTATTGAAGCATGAGGATTCTCAGAGTTCTTTGAGATAGGCCAGGTTGGTATTCTGAATATATGGAAGCACGTGGCTTTAGCACATTAACAGTGTCTTGAATAGATCACTGCATCATAAACATCCATTTTTGTCCCGTTTCTAGGCTCCTATTCTAAATAATTTTGTTTGAGTATCAATAAGATTTTACAACCTAAGTTTAATGATTTATAAGCCACTGTATTTCTAGTCAACCATATGGAATACCAGCACTAACCCTCACAACCCCCACAAAGTCACAATCCCCACTGCTTTGGTCAATTAATCAATTAGCGGCATTTATATTTACATTTATTATGAGATTTGTGTTAATATGTTCAGAATCCCAATTTCTAAAATGTTGTTGATAATGCTTTTTAGAAGAGTTTAATTATGGTGAGAAAAGTCATTTCTATGTTGAATTATTTACTTCTTTTTTGCAAATATATTCTCAACATTTTTGTAATTTAAATCCTTCTATACAAATTTGAAGGAGCATTTTAACTTTTTACTATAAATTCCCCATAATTTCTAAGGATCATATTTTCAAATAAATATTTTAAAGTATTTCTAGAAAGTTAATGATTCTAACGCACAGATGGATAAATATTTAAATAAAAAATAGAAGGATATCTATATTTACTTATTTAGTTCATTCAATGTTAAAAACAATGATATCATGGGAAGTTACAAGAATGAGTCTTTTATTTTCATGTAAACATTTGGTGAATAAAAAAAATCTTTAGAAAACTACAGTTATAGTTTATAAGAATTAACTTTAAATATGTTATTGAAAATTTCAACCTGTGATACATTATGGATAAATTCGAAAATAGCAATAAACAATGCATACAAATATTCAATCAATTAATACCTAAATAAAGATCTGTTTCCAAATATATGTTTCTCAGTAATGGAAACTTTCAACTTGTATTACAACTTAAGGAAAGAAAACTTAGATATATTCAGTATGACTTCACAGTATAGACTTGTGCCCAAATAATTGAGTGTTTACCAAAATTTTTAAATTGAATTTGGTAATAATTATTATGTGCCCACAAAATCAAATGGATTATTTATGTGCAAAGCTAGAAAATCATCTGTATCCCAGAAAAATGCATCTCATTTTGCATATTTCTTCATTAAGTGAGGTTTGGAGACTTATGACTATTAAGATCCTTTCTGACATCTGAGATGCTCTGATTGTATTTCCCCTCCTCATTCACACAAACCTCCTGTAAAAGTACAACTTTGCTAACTATGGGTTTATAAAGTAAAGACATCTTTTGGATTTATTCTGTGGATTTTATGTACCAAGAGGAATTTTTCCTGATATTGAGTCACAGTTCCGTGTGTGTAGTCTATCATAGCTCAGTTACATTTTGTTGCTCAGCTTAATATTTATTTGGCAAACTAAATATTTATTTGGTTTTCAGGATTCTATATCGATTATGACCATCTCTCTGCAACTTTTCTTGACACCCTTCCATTTCAACCAAGTCCAATCAGCCTTTGTTTGTTTGTACTTTTATTGCATCTTCAACAATTTTTTTGTTTTAGTCATAAATCTATAGTCCATGATTTTTTACAAATCGCTTTTCTTTTGATAAATATAAGCTATACAAGGACAATATCTTCTTTAAAGTTTAGCATAAAATCTGGGACCTAGTATATCTTCATAAATTATTTTGAAAAACTTGATCAAATTAATGTGTGTATGAGTAATTCAGAGATGGCTGCCATAAATTTTCTTTGTTTACCAGATTCTTTAAATCTGTGAGATTAAAATTAGAAAATATATGTTTTCCTCTTTTAAAAAAAAAAAAATGATCTCCACGATAAAATAATTCAATGGCATACTATTTGGATAGCATGCTGTTTATATTAAATGTCAACAAGGAAAGCTTATCTATAACTAAGCTTTTCAATTATTTTATTCAATCATTGAATATCAATCATCTTTAAAAGCTGCTATTTATAAACCTATACAA
The DNA here is from genome assembly GCF_057876585.1 of Rhinolophus sinicus. Lineage (NCBI taxonomy): Eukaryota > Metazoa > Chordata > Mammalia > Chiroptera > Rhinolophidae > Rhinolophus > Rhinolophus sinicus. Next base: position 44,379,273 of record NC_142515.1, read on the forward strand.
AATCCACTTCAAATTTTAAATAACCTAGTAAAAGAAGAGCAAATGAAATCACTGACCAGGAGTTGGATGACAATAATATCATCAGAGAGGTGTGCTCGGTACCTGCTTCCATTTACTACCATATTTAAGACAGTTCATCTCACTTGATAGGTCGCTTCTGAGAGACTGAAAATAAAAGCTTTTTGTAGCCTGCTTTTTTCTACCTGTTTTTGCAAAAGTATATCCTAGGAAATACACAGGGTATTCTTTAAAATCCAATGTAAAATGTTTTGATGTCCATTATCAATAATAATGTGAAATATAAATCATATGTCATTCTACATGTTTTTGGTAGTTATTGTATGTATCATTCATTTTGATATTTTAAAATGGTGACTTTTTTTTCCTGTGGAAACCATCTATTAGACTTCTTAAATTGCTTCAGATGTTTCTTAATCATAAAAAATTTAATGACATATATATTTTTAAAGTGCATCCTCTGTTTCCATATCTGACTGCTCTGAAATGTGCCAGTTAATTTGGGCAGTGGGAATCAGAAGCAAGTTTATATATAAGGTTCACTGCACATAAGTAGAGGTGAGAGACCATAGTGAGCATCACAGTGGCTTTGACTGACTATCCACCTCATTTTAGCAGAGAACTTTCAAATGCTCTGTTACGTAATTTCCTCATTCCCAAAATGGCAATGATAATAATGCTTACTTGATGGATTTTTTAAGGATTACATTCATTCATACATATAAAATATTTAGACTCCAATACGAGGCACATAGTGCTTAATGAATGTAAACTATTATTTCATAAAGTTAGTGAATCATCCCTTCGATAGATATAAAATGATTTATATGCTGATTTTTATCCTGTCACAATTAATTCGATCCTACTGTTTAGTTCAACAGATTCCCAGTATTTCCTTATTGTTACATTCAGAATTCCTTGCAGTCAGTTCTTAGTCTGCAAAACATGAATGCCTGGAAATACCCTTTCCTGGTCAATCCAGACCTTCATTTACCAGCTGGCCCTACATCTACATCAATCCTGGATCTATCCTGCACTCTTCGTGTGTTTGTGCCAGCAAAACTCATGGCACAGGCTGCCCCTTTTGTACACAACAGCAAGTCCTATTTGCTTTAGATCCTCACAATGCTTTAGGGAGAAGCTTCTACAGGAAAACATCATTCAGCATGCCCCACTGGTGAGAAGAAAGCAGAGAGTCTGTTACAAGAGACAGAGAAGCACTACTGGGAAGTTGGAATTATTGGTGGCACTGGAAGAAGTGGTCAGAATCAGGAAAATATGTATGTGTTTTTTTCTGCAATATACGCATTTTGGGGTCTGTAGAAAATGAATGCTATTTAAAGTTACAGGACTCAATGAGATCTTCGGGGGTCAAGGTAGTGGGAAGCTCTTCATTTCATCCATCTATCTATTCATCTATCCATCCATACATACATACATACATACATCTGTTCATGTATTGACCTATCTGTTTCTATATACACAGATACATCTAGAAAAACTTTCTGCCATTTAGTTAGATTTTAAATATTTTTTTGTTTTGTTTTTGCACCTCTTCAGTCTTATTTGATGAAAAAAAATATGTGTGTGTGTTTGTGTGTGTGTGTGTGTGTGTGTGAGTCATTTTTATGGAAACACAGACCTCAGTTATGAAAAAAAAAAAAAGAGTGAGCAACAAGAAAGCATACTGACCATTAAAAATTGATGAATTAGTGTGTCCTGGAATAATGTAGGTAATTTCATCTAAATGCTTTTAGTGACAAAACCGAAGACTTAAGTACTGTCTCATAAAATGAAACTACTGAATGCAAACATATGTCACTATCTGGACATCTGTGTTTAGTGTTTGCCATTCAGCATCTACAGAAAGAACAAGAAGAAATAGGAAATAGCAACCAATATATGGTGGAAATTAGAGGAGTAAATTATCAGTTTGAGAAATGTAATTGTTAACAGTTAAATTTTATTTTATAGGAGTATTGCCAAATAGTAGATTGAGTAGGGGCTTATTCAAAATTTCTTGAATAAAACTTTTGTTTGTTTTAAAAACAACACGTTGCTAATTAAATATGCAAATGAACTATGCTGCATATTTAGAGGGGAAATGTTGATGAACAGTTTTGTCAGATTTTGACAGATTTAGGTTGAGAAATTTGGAATTTAATTCTAACATGAAATAAATTCACAACACCAAGTTAATTAGACCTGGGTTTTGTCACAGCTCTGTAAATACCTAAACTAGGGAACAGATCAAATGACATATTTAAAAAAATAAATAAACAAATAATACAACCAGCTTGAAATGTGTCACAGGGATCTGTGGAATTAAAATGAAAAAAAATGTACATGACAACATTTTGAAAATAATTAGTCCTATAACTATGACAGTTATTATATAAATAATAAGTTACATTTCTTTCTCCTGTTTTCATTCTAAAAATAAAAGTACCTCACAACTTCTCTGATCCTGTTCTCTATGTTCAATGAAGTACTCTATTTGTCATCAAGCCAAGTTACTCTAAATATCATCATATGTATATGAAAATAGATGTTTGCACTTTTTAAATTATATTGCCTTCTCTTTTTCTACTCCCTTTATCAATATTTTATATATAACTGTTACTGAAAGTACAACTAATTAGTCCTCATTATAAAGAATCTGGGTCTCCATATAAGGTAATTAGCTATTTAAACTCAAGGGGGTATTGGAAGCATAGTTAAATATTCCAATTAAGTGTCCTAGTTAAAGTTGCTACTGCTGAACACTACGGAAGTAACACTTCACAGTGAGAGAAAATATCATTTAATTAGAAGAGCTAAATTGACCAAAATATGCCAACAGAGACAGGGACTTTTATTTCTAAAACTGGGCTAAAATCATTATGTTCAAGTGTATTTTCAGTTCCAAAATTTATGTTGTAATATTCCCCAAACATTATAAACCAAATTCAAATCCATTTTCATCTTTGAACCTTTGCAAAAAGTATTAGATACTGGGACAAAGATTGTCATGTTCATTAAAAATAGTAACAGCTAATATTTGTTTGTTTGTTTATTTATTTATTTATTTATTTATTTATTTATTTATTTATATTTCTTTTTTTCAGATTTCATTGTTAGTATATAGGAATGCATTCGACGTTTGTATGTTGATTTTGTAGCCGGGAACTTTACTATAGTCCTTTATGGTTTCTAATAGCTTTGTGGTGGAGTCTTTAGGGTTTTCTACATATAGCATCATATTATATGCAAAAAGCAACAATTTAACTTCTTCATTCCCTATCTGGATGTCTTTTATTTCTTTCTCTTGCCTGATTGCTCTGGCGAGGACTTCCAACAGTGTGCTTAAAAGCGGAGGTGATAGAGGACAGCCCTGTCCTGTTCCTGATCATAGAGCAAAGGGCTTCAGTTTTTCACTGTATATTGTGATATTAGCTGAGGGTTTGTCATATATGGCCTTTATTATGTTAAGGTATTTTCCTTCTATACCCACTTAATTAAGTGTTTTAATCATAAATGGATGTTGTATCTTGTCAAACACTTTTTCTGCATCTACTGATATAATCATATGATTTTTGTCCTTTATTTTGTTTATGTGGTATATCACATTGATCGATTTGCATATGTTGAACCATCCTTGTACCTCTGGGATGAGCCCCACTTAGTCGTGATGTATAATTTTTTTAATGCGTTGTTGCATTCGATTTGCTAGAATTTTGTTTAGGATTTTTGTATCTGTATTCATCAGAGATATTGATCTGTGCTTTTCTTTTTTTGTGTGTTATCCTTACCAGGTTTTGGTATTAGGGTAATGTTGGCCTCATAAAATGAGTTAGGGAGCATTGTCTCTTCTTCAATTTTTTGGTATTAGATCCTCTTTGAATGTTTGGTAGAATTCACTAGTGAAGCTGTCTGGACCTGGACTTTTGCTTTGGGGACGGTTTCAGATGACTGATTCAATTTCCTTACTGTTGATCGATCTATTTAGATTTTACAATTCTTCGTGATTCGGCCTAGGAAGGCTATATGTTTCTAAGAACATGTTCATTTCTTCTAGGTTATTGAATTTGATGGCATATAGTCCTTCATACTATTCTTGGATGATCCTTTGTATTTCTGTGGCATCCATGATTACTTCCCTTCTTTCATTTCTGATTTTGTTTATTTGTGTCTTTTCTCTTTGTAGCTTAGTGAGCCTAGCCAAGGGTTTGTCAATTTTATTAATCTTTTCAAATAACCAGCTCTTTGTCACATTAATTTTTTCTATTGTCTTTTTGTTCTCTATTTCATTTAGCTCTACTACATAGCTAATATTTATTGAGTGCAACTTACAAGGCACCAGACTGGGTACCTCCAACACATCATTTCATTTAATTCTCAGACCCATCCACAAGAAAGAAACTATTGCTTACTATTTAAGAAATACAGTTATGAAGGATTAAATATAAATTGCCGAACAGCTACTAAGACTCAGGACCACTGAAATGGTCTTAATTACTACATGAGAATGCCTTCCAAATGAGGACACTGGAAATCCAAGAGCTAATAGCAGGTAGCAAAGCCAGATACAGAATCCAAATTTCTAATTGCTAATCAAACAAAATTTTAGCCCCACTTCCCAAACCATATTTTTCTTGTTTGTATGTAATAGATTCTCCAGCACTTGCACAGACTGCTACCATCAGCCCTCTCATTTCAGAGGGTACATAATATGTTTGTTCAGGCATAAATACCACATTGCTGATGGCTGCGTGCCATATAAGCTGCTTATCATCCTCATTCCGTCATAAATAGGAGCATACTTTGTTTTATTGTGCTTCACTTTATTGTGCTCTGCAGATATCACATTTTTTACCAATTGTAGGTTTGTGGCAACCCTGCGTTGAGCAAGTCTATTTTTCCAATGATATCTGCTCACTTTTTGTCTCTGTGTCACATTTTGGTAATTTTTAGAATGTTTCCAGTGTTTTATATATTTGCTATGGTGATCTGTGATCAGTAATTTGTTGTTGTTGTTGTTGTTACTATTTTAATTGTTTTGGGGTTCCATGAACCATACCCATATAAGACAGCAAACGTAATCTATAAATTTTATATGTCTTTTGACCGCTCCATTAAATGATTGTTCCCCCATCTCTTTCTCTGTCCTCAGGCCTCCTTATTTCCTGAGACACCATAATATTGAAATTAGGCCAATTAAAATGTACAAGTGAAAGGAAGAATCACATATCTCTCACTTTAAGTCAAAAGAGTAATTAAGCTTAGTGAGAAGTGCATGTTGAAAGTCCAGATAGTCCAAAGCTAGGCCTCTTGCATCGGTTAGCCAAGTTGCGAATGCAATGGAAAAGGAAGGAAATTAAAAGTGCTATTCTCGTGGACACATGAATAAGAAAGCAAAACAGGCTTATTACTTAGATGGAGAAAGTTTTAGTCTTTTAGATCTGGATAGAAGATCAAACTAACCACAACATTTCATTAAGTCAAACCCTAATCCAGAGAAAGGACCTAATTCTCCTCAATTCTATAAAAGCTGAGAGATGTGAGGATACTGCAGAAGGAAAGTTTGAATCTAGCAGAGGTTGGTTCTCAAGGTTTAAGGAAAGAAGTCATCTCCATAACATAAAAGTGCAGGGTGAAACAGCAAGTGCGGATATAGAAGCTGCAGCAAGTTATCCAGAAGATCTAGTTAAGACCATTAATGATGATGGCTACACTATACAACAGATTTTCAAAGTAGACAAAGCCTTATGTTAGAACGAGATGACATCTAGGACTTACATAGTTAGAAAGAAGGCAATGCCTGGCTTCAAAGCTTCAAAGGACAGGCTGACTCTCTTGTTAGACGCTAATTCAGCTGGTTACTTTCAATTGAGGCCAATTCTCATTTACATTCCAAAATTCCTAGGGCCTGTAAGAATTATGCTAGCTCTATTCTGCCTATGCTCTATAAATGGAACAACAAAGCTTGGGTGAAAGCACATCTATTTACAACATGGTTTACTGATACTTTAAGCCCAACGTTGAGACCTGCTACTGAGGGGAAAAAAAAAAACAAAAAAAAAAAACCCAAAACATTTCACAGTATGACTGCTCATTGACAATGCTCCTGGTCATCCAAGAGCTCTGATGGAGTTGTTCAATGAGATTAATGTTGGTTTTATGCCTGCTAATATAGTGGCCATTCTGCAGCCCACAGATCAAGTAGTAATTCTGACTTTATAGTCTTATTGTTTAAGAAATACATTCTGTTAAGCTACATTTAGTATAGATAGCAATTCCTCTGACGGACCTGGGCAAAGTAAATTGAAAACCTTCTGTAGAGGCTTCATCATTATGGATGTCATTAAGAACATTTGTGATTTGTGAGGAGAAGTCAAAATATCAACATTAACATGAGTTTAGAAGAAGTTGATTTCAACCCTCATGGATGAATTTGAGTGGTCAAAAACATCAGGGGAGGAAGTAACTACAGATGTGGTGGCAATAGCAAGAGGACTAGAATTAGAAGTGGAGCCTGAAGATGTGACTGAATTGCTGCGATCTCATTACAAAACTTTAACATGTGAGGAATTACTTCTCATTGATGAGCAAAGAAAGTGGTTTATCAAGATGCAATCTATTCCTGGTGAAGATGCCACGAAGATGGTTGAAATGACAACAGGGATTCAGAATATTACTTAAATTTAGTTGGCAAATAAGTGAGAAGGTTTGAGAGGATTGACTCCAATTTTGAAAGAAGTTCTACAGTAACTAAAATACTATCAAATGGAATTGCATACTACCGAGAAATCCTTCATGAAAGGAAGAGTCAATCAATGCAGGAAACTTCATTGTCTTATTTTAAGAAATTGCCACCACCCTGATTAATCAACAGTCATCAAAATCTAGGGAGACCCTTCACTAGCAAAACGATTATAACTCACTGAAGGCTCAGATGATGGTTAGCCTGTTTTAGCAATAAAGTAATTTTAATTAAGTTATCTACATAGTTTTTTTTTAGACATAATGATATTGCACACTTAATAGACTACAATATAGTAAGTATAACATAACTTTTACATGCACTGGGAAACCAAAATATTCACATGATTTGCTTTATTGAAATATTCACTTTATTGTGGTAGTATGGAACCGAACCCATAATATCTTTGAAGTATGCCTATAACTCCAAAATAGTTACTTTGCTGAATATTGGTTTATCAAACAACTCTTGAGTATTCCTTAATACCTAATAATCTCTAAGAAGTTACTCTGTATTTACCCACAGACCTTTCCAATGTGTCTGTATCGATCAACAAGAGAACAAATATTTACAATTCTGCAATTTAGAGAGCCAGGACTTGTTTTGTTTGTGGAAAAAAGACTCGTGGTTCTGAAGTAATTTTAAACACAGTTTTGGACTTGATACCGGTAAAAGAAAGGAATATCAATAGCAGTTGTGAGTCTTACTTGAACTATGTCTATAGCATTAGCATAAAAAGTTAGATTATCTGGGTTATATGCTAATTGCACCACCATCCTGCATATCTTCCTGAAGTGATCTAAATGTTAGTGTTTTAAAATTAAGATTTATGATTTTCATTTACATCAAATAAGATAAGGTCCTACTGCCCACTTTTAATAAAGCAGTGACATTCAAGTGTAATTTTCAATTTGTCCTCAATTTTCTTATTCATTAAGTAAAAAGTAGAATTTAATTATTTTTAAAAGTTATAAAGGTAAACATCAGACTGTCCTTTGAGACAAATAATGCATTCAGAATTTAAAAAGCATGGCTTAATTTAATTCACAGAATTTAGATGTGTTTTGTCATTAGGCTAAGGTATATGTTTAAAATATCAATGGGGAAATCGGTTGTTACCGAAGAAAGAAGTTGGAGTCTGGAGCCAGGGTATCGTATAATAAAAAGTACTGACAAACAGAAAAAAACAAAACAAAACAAAAACAACGTTACTGACAAAGAGTGAAATAATTCTTTGTACTACATTTGTATCATTGGACAACTTTTAATTTTTCATCTGTAAATCTGGGATAATATTTATTATAACAATTGACACACTGCTGGTATACCTTTATTGTAGCAATGTACCATAGAAAGTACTTAAAATGTGATAACTGCCTTTAACAGTATTTCCTAATGTCAAATACCCAAATAAATTTCCCCAGATATTATGTGACCAAATTAAATGTAAATTTTATATATATTGTTTATAACTACAAATTATTTATCAGAATACGGTGAGTACTTACCCAGTTTTTATTTAAGTTCACAAGAGAAATTGTAATATTACACATTTTGTACTATTGTAAACCTATAGTTAATACTATACTGACTATAAGTGAATAATATACTCAACATCTCAAAGCTTGTACAAACCTTAAAATTTTCCATATTTTCTTTACACTTTTAATTGAAGGTTGAAAATAAAGATGAAGTCCCTAGAGAATCCTTCTTCAATCCCACAACCAAGAAGGCCTCAATGTTCCCTGTAACATGACAATATTTTAAACAGGCATCTTCCTGACTCTTGGCCCCTAATCTTCCTTTTCTTAGAGCATTCACTTTAGAAAACTTTTACAATCTGGGAATGTCTTTCTCAAGGAACTAGAAACTATCTTTTTGAAATATAATTACCAAAGGAGATAGCACCCCTATCTCCTAGTTTCTGTGGAAGAGCAGGAGTCTAACTTGTATGTATGTCTTGTTCCAAGTTACAATACTACTTCCTATTATAAAGATAAAACCAATTAGCAAATTAGCTTCCTCCACCTCTTAAAACCCTACAGCTGCTTCAGTGGAGTTACATCCAGATTTAGTTCTGGCCTTTCTCACCTATTGCAATAGTCTTGAATAAAGTCTCTCTTACCAGTTTAACATTGTCAGTGAAATTTTGCTTTGTGCCTTATCTTCTGTCTCCAATTCTATTGACAAAATCTGGTAGTATTTACACAAAACCAGAAATGAAAACCAAAAAAAAAAAAAAATTACCATACATACTTAAAAACAAAACAAGCAAAGACTCACAAAAAATACACTAAATGAATTGGTAGTTTCCTCAGACACAAGTGTAATCCCCTGTTTTTTAAAGCAGGGTTCAAATTTTCAGTTATCATTTCTAACATATTTCTAAGAGTGTAAGATTTTTTCCAACATATTTACCATATTTTATTTGCCTAGTATCTACTATGATTAGGGACATTGTGGGGACAGAGCCAGGAGTGCAATTTCCAGGCTCTCGGCCTCACATGGAAAGGTGCTGGCTCAGGTAGTAAATGGCCATCAACTGTTATTGTATGGCCATCAGCTATGGCTAGTTGGCCTTCAGGTGTAACCAGTGAGCCACTGGCCCCTAATATAACTGCCGTGGCTATGCTAGCAAAAAATGGGGGTTACCAAGAAGATGGTGGCTGAGTTAGCAAGAGCGGATTGCAGTTAGCACGTGAGGTTGGTTGACAGAGAAGAAGGCAGGTTGCGGATAGTGTGGTTCCTGCCTCCTGTGTCTCCAACCCAGCTGCCAGCGAGAATATAGTGGTATGACTCCCCTATCTATGGTTCCGTGGGTGTTCCTGTTTGGCCTCACCATATCCTGTGTTCTTGTATGGGGAGCGGGAGCTGAGACCCCGCATGACACCCAGCACGACATACGTATTTACAAATTTGGCACATATATGTTTTAATCTCCAAGCTTTTTTGTTCTATTGTTATAGGTTTTAAGATGGAGCAAGGAAAGACATAAAAACTCCAATTAACAGGCCTTGAGATTTGGCTTTGAAAATCTGGGACCCAAACAAAACAAGATCATGTTTTGACAAGTTGTCCTGCTGAACCTTACTTACCACCTAGTGTGTCTTCCCTATAAATGAGCTTTTTTTAAAAAGACTACATGATGGAACATCTATTCATTCAGCATCTTTAAATGACTCACTAGGACTGCTTCATTTACAATGAGAAGAGCTTAGAGAGCTAATTACCAAACTAAGCAAGAAACAGCAGGAAACAGTAATTATTAGTCACACCTTTTACCACACCTGGTCGAATACATTTAGAAAAAAACAGCTTTTGCTTTCTATTATTATTCGGTAAGAAGTTAGGTGAAATTCTTGACACAAATTATTGGTGAACTAATGTTCTCTCTAATTAAAGACAAGGTAATTTCAACAGAAATTTTATGAAAAGGAAATAAAGAAGCTAAAGGAGATGATTAGTGCAAGTGTTGATGGACTAAGCAGGAAAAGTCAATGCTTTCTTTCCTTTTCAGTCTCTGTCTTGGCTATGTTTTGAATAAATGAAGGAATATTAGCACAAATGGCTTTTCTAATGAATAAAAAATTGCATATTTTGCCTATCTTTGTGACATAACAACTAAATTTATATTCATTATCGGTCATTTACAAGATACCACTTTTTTTTTAACTCTGCAAAATGCTTTTAGGATTAATCCTAAAATATAATAAGATTGTTTTTCTTCATAATTTTAAGTGTAAAATTTAAATTTTAAATATAACTTATGAATGATTGATTTAAAAAAAAAAAGCTCACCATTTTTACAAAGGGACAGAGATCTCCATCAGACAGCTCAACAAGAAATACCATGTTTCGCCAAAAATAAGACCAGGTCTTCTATGAAGTTTTGCTCCAAGAGACGCATTAGGACTTATGTTCAGGGAATGTGATCCTGAAAAATCATGCTAGGGCTTATTTTCCAGTTAGGTTTTATTTTCGGGGAAACGCGGTAGGGATAGCTATTTGATATTGCTGCCTCTGCCAGCCATTTGCTGTACCACTCAATGTGCCGTTGTCTTTGTTAGAAACTGTAAGACAGGGAGCTGCTCATTGCTACCTGGTAGCCTCAATGGGAAATGTAAAAAATTATGTTATATTCTTATGAAACATGGAATGAGCAAGTTCAACTTAAATTTTATTTATCTTGTTGGGTAATTGTTGTTTTTAATTTTTGTGATAAAATCTTTTGCTAGGAATAAGTTCAAAAAAATGAAACTAACTACATGCTTAATGAAAACGTAAGTAATTTTCCTCTTTCACTATTTAGGTTTTTCATTTAGATCAAATGGCTGTTGTTCCAACTTAATTTTATTCATTTTTAATTTCAGGTTTGTTCATGCACTTATAAAACATGAAGCAATAATTACTATAGTTTTGTACCATTGGCAAAAGTTTTGCAGATACTTAAATAATACCATTCTTGTATCAGTGTTGTATTTGTCTGGGTTCTCCAGAAAAAAACAGAACCAACAGGAGATACACATGTGCGCGCGCGCGCGCACACACACACACACACACACACACACACACACACACACACAGATTTTTTTTTATGAGGAATTGATTAGGGAGGCTGAGAAATTCAAGATCTGCAGTCAGCAACCTGGCGTCCCAGGAGATTCAATCATATAAATTACAATCTGAGTCTGAGTCTGAAGGTAGGGGAAGTCAACTGCCCCAACCTGAAGACAGTCAAGCTGGGAGAAAGAATTTCTTCCTACTTGACTTTTTATTCTAGTTACAGACTACAAAGATTTGGAAGAGAGCAAAGTGCTTTCACAAATTATTTTCTAGCTATTAGATTATACTAGACTTTAATTTTGTTCTTTATATATTTATGTATGTTTTAAAATTTAACAAGAAAGTTGTATATTTTTCTCATCAAAAAAATGATTTGGCATAAAGTAGAATTACTTAAGGATAGAATTTAAAATCATGAAGTATTTTTATTTCATATTTTAGATAATTTGAATTTTACTTAGCTTTTGGTTTGGCTGAGGTAATATAAGGACACAATGATGAGTTAATTTCATAGTATTTGTTCTCTTAATTTGATTATATAAAATACTCAGCCATCAATGAACACATTGCTGAATTCTGATTAATATCATGTCATTGAAAATTCATCTAAGATGTTTTACTCAAAAAAATCTCAAAAACTGATGAGTTTAACCAGATCCCAACTGTACCTCTTATTATTTGAGGGTTTATTAGTTATCTATTTTATTATCTAACAGTTTCTGAGGGTTAAGAATCCAGAAGTATCTTAGCAAGTTGTTTCTTGTTCAAGGTGCCCCATGAGGGTCATTTAAACTATAGGCAGATGCTATGGTCTCTTGAAAACTTGACTGGGGCTGGAGGATCTGATTCCAAGTACACATATGTGTTTATTGGCTGGAAGCTTCAGTTTCTTGTCACATGAGCCCTCCATAAGGTTGCTCGTGATATGATGTAACAGAATGGTCTCCCAAAGATGCCCGTACCTTAATCACTAGAATCTATTGATTAAGGTATGGGGATCTTTGGGAGACTATTCTGTTACATCACATCACGAGCAACATTGTAGATTCTAGTATAGATTATTTTATAAACTAATTTTGGAGGGGATATACCATCACTTCTGCTATACAGTAACCTCCTCTTATCTGCAGAGGATATATTGCAAGACCCCATGGCACCAAGCCCTATATATATGCCATGTTTTTTTCCTATGCATATGTACCTGTTCACTTAAGCATGTTGTGGCTTCTCATTGGCATATCCCATTTGCTTGCATCACTACTCTTATATGTTGGGGCCATTATTAAGTAAAATAAGGGTTACTTGAACACTCATGGCAGTAGATCTAATAAACACAATCTCCACTAAGTGACTAATGGGCAGGTGGCATATAGAGCAGGGATACACTCGTCAAAGGGATGATTCACGTCCCAGGTGGTGCAGAGTGGAACAATGGAAGATCTTATTCTGCTACCCAGAATGGTAGAAAATTTTAAATTTGTTAATTGTTTATTTCTGGAATTTTTCATTTAATATTTTCTGACTGCTGTTGACTGAGTGTAACTGAAGTCAAGGAAAGTGAAACTGTGCATAAGGGGCCTACTATATTCTGTTGTTAACACAGACTAATTAACACCAATGCAATGTGGGATTACACCAAGGAGCAGGGATGTGGGGTGGGGAGTTTTAAGCCTGTCTACACCATGAGATATCCCTAAAGTTACAAAGTCATTTAAAATCATTGTTTACTATGGCAATTACAGAAATATGCTTCCAAAATATATTTGCACAATCATGATGTCAGTGTTTTAGGAACAGAGGCTTCTACACATGCCTAATGTAGAGTCTTTTCAATATTAAATAAGAGTTTGATTCTGGGGCTTTTTAAAAATTATTATTTCCCAATCTGAAAAAAGTACTTATGTCACACATGGTACATAATGAGATAATTCATGCACAGTTTCTCCAGCCTTGAAACCGTAACACAAAATACTTTTCCAAATAAAAGTCTGTTTAGCATTATTCCAGAAATTTGAGTCTACTATCACATGGCTTCCTGCTAACTTGTATTAGATATGGAAAATAGATACTATATGTTTTTATTTGTTTATAAGAATAAGACTGAAAATATAATATGTATATTCAAACCAAACTCTGTCAATGATATTATGGAGATTAATCAATGCTTACCCTCTGGTGGAGATAACAAAATACTCAAAATTATAAATAAAATATTAGATATGCCATTGATTGCTTAACAGTTTGTTAAAAAACCTATAACTGCTACAGGGGTTAACCAACAGGGTATCAATGACCTATTTTTCCCAAGGGAAAAATATGAGTTCATAAAACTAGAACTAAAAAAATTTCAAAAATTTTGAGGATTGCATTTGCATAATGAAGCCAGAGGACAATTATGGACAAACTTGAAAGCTTAGCACATATATTTAAATTGATTTAGTATAAATAGAGAGTAATCATTGAGGTTGACCAATACAGTAAGATAGTAAAATCACCATAGTTTACAGTAGGACTAAGTATTTTTGTAAACACTTATATTCAGACCAAAAATTCAAGTAAGTAACAACAGCTTACTATGGAATGATTCTCGAAACTGTGTTGGAAGAAACAAGCTGATAAGACTCTGTCATTATTCTATGCATGCATTTATTTTTAATTCAATATAAATGAATGACTATTGTGCTAAAAATGTGGGAAGCATCAGTAAAGACTCGCTGCCTCTGTTCCCAGAGCATATAAAGTGCAGTGAGAAATACAGAGAAAAAGATTTGCCATTCTGTAAATTAAGTGCTATATTAGATCAAGTCACAGATTGTTATTGAGGAATATAAGTAAAAGATAATCTAGAGTGAAGGGTGAGTTACCACAGGGAATGTATTGAAAGTTGGGACATATGGATTGAGCCCTCAAGAGTGAATAGAAATAGGCCTAGTAAAAAGGCGTGTGTGTGGTGGGGGGATGGGGACAGATTAATGATGTGTTATTGGCTTAAAACAACACAAAATTATTATCTGACAGTTTTGAAGGCCAGATGTATAATACAGATCTCCCTGGGTTAAATCAAGGATTCTGCAGGGCTGTGTTTCTTTCATGATGCTCTGGGGAAGAATGGATTTCCTTTTTATCTGGGTTATTAGCAAAATCCATCCCTCGCAGATAGATAAATGACCATAACTTCATTTTCCTGCTAGCTGTCAGTGAGGGTTGTGCCCATCTTCTGGCATATTCCTTCTTCCATCTTCAAAGCCTAAATATTAGTTTTCTATTGATGCTGTAATACATTATCATAAACTTGGTGGCTTAAAACAATACCAATTTATTCTCTAAAATCAGAAATGTTGGCAGGGTGGCATTCCTTCTAGAAGCTTAATGGGGGAATCTCTTTCCTTGCTTTGTCAGCTTCTGAGGCTGCCTGCATTTCTCTGCTTCTAGCTCTACTTCCACCTTCAAAGTACATCCATCTTACAAGAACCGTTGATATCACTTTGGGTTTACCTGTATAATCCAGGATAATCTCCCCATCTCAAGATGCTTAATTTAATCATAACTGCCAAGTACGTTTTCTTTTTTCCATTTAAGTAACATTCACAAGTTCCAGGGATCAGAAAGAAATCATATTTAGAGGGGGCCATTATCTATCTTACCACCTCCAGCAATGATGGGTCAAGTGCCTCTTACTTTGTAGTTGTTTCTTCTATTCTTCTGTCTTTTGAGGATTTGAAATTAGACCAGGCTCACCTGGACAATCCAATATATGCTCAAAGTCTGTACCCTTAACTATAGTTGGAGTGGGCAGGCCGCTCTAAAATATGCTACTGTGGCATATTGATTATTTTGAATTAAAGTGACTTAAATAGCCAGTGCAACAAGGACACTCTGACCCTCTTCTCTGTCACCCTAAAATCAGGAAATAAATCTCCCATGTGAAAGGTGCCTCCCTGCACCAGGAGATAATGAGACACCCGATGGTCAGAGATAGAGAATTCAGGGCCCAGAAGGCTGTATAAACAAACTCTGCTTAATTTTTTCACTAATCAGTACCCAATCTAACTTCCTTTGTCTTGTCAGTTATTCACAAAATTATTGTTTCTCTGTTTAACGGTTATAAAAGATGATTGCTTCAGTTATTTCTTTGAGTCTCATAACTCTATAAACTCCAAAAGTACAAAATTAAAACTTGATTTTCTCCTGTTAATTTCTATTATGTCAATTAATTATTAGACCAGCCAGAAAACCTAGAAAGTTAGAGGGGAACAAAAAATTTCCTCCCCAACAAATACACCTGCAAGATACCATTTGCCATTCCAGGAATTAAAACATAGATATATTTGGTGGCGAGGTGGGGAGGGGGAGTAGGTATTAGTCTGCCTACCACAGATAACTATTAAGCTTTCCATAGAAAAAGAAAGCATGGTAACTGGAAAAAATAAAGTGCATGCTGCTAAAATGTACATGTAGTCCCAGAGGGCTGAAATGTACAGTGCAAGGCAAAGAAAATGTATAAGAAATGATATAAAATGTTAGCAATGTTAAAGAATCTGCTCTTTTTATTCCTTAAAGAATAGGAGCTACTGAAAAACAAAATGAAGAGAAGTGACTCTTCTAAATCTACAATTGTAAATAGATTATTTTGGCAGCATAATTGTGGGACACAATATAGCAAGCACATCAGCAGCATAATGTAAAGTTCATTATGGAAATAATTTTTCTCTTTTTTTAACTGCTGTATCCCAGCATCTAGACTAACGACTGGTGTGTAGTTGATGTTTAATAAACATTTCACCAATTGCTGAATGAATAGTTTGACAGTTGAGACACCAAGTTGTGACAGAGATATAGACATAAAGTGTGAGTATAATAATTAAATTATGGAATATAGAAGGATACAAAAAGACAAACTAACTGAATTGACCAAACTGAGCCTTTGATTTTGGATGGGGGGAATAAGAGAGATACATAATTTAGGTTGGCTACTTATTTTCCTGTTTAGAAGCATTATGGTAAATTTATAGAGATAAGAATCACAGGAGGAAAAAAGTAACTTTATAGTGAAGCAGAACTCTGGTTTGCATATGAGTATATCCAGAGGACATATCAGACAAATGGACATCCAGGTGTAGAACTCAGTCAGGAGAGAAACAATGTTGATGCAAAAGTATTTATGTCCATTAAAGTATATATTTTACTGGCTTTTCTTGGAAAAACTAAGTCTGTAGAAAATATAATTTCATTCAAACTGTAGCAGTTTTTTAATTAGATATGAATTTAATATTTTATGGAATGAGCTTAATGTGTTATAGTCAGTAACTTATTTGTTTACATTTAAAGTATGGATTTTTCCTAATACTTTTGAAATCAGAGAAAGAACAACTAAAGTATTTGATAATATAACAGACATGAAAGGTAAGTGTAAAGAGTTTAAACAATTCTGCAATTACTCTTTAGGAACACAGGTTTATGAAGTGTGTAATGTTAACTTTTTCCAGAAAGAATAAACCAGAAAATGGAAAGTATTTTATGGAAGATAAATAAACCTTATTTATTTGATTCTGAACAAATGTTTCTTTTATTTAGCACTGGAAACTGAACAGTTGTCTATATTGATTGAATTTTAAAATAATTTTCCATACTGTACTAGACAAAGTTTTACCTTTATTTGGAATCAATAAGAGTCTAGGTTATGGACAGATTTCCTAGATTTATGAGTAAAAAGTCATTGTTTCTTGTGGTTTTGCAATTCCCATTACCTGCTATAAAAAGAGAAAGTTATTACTTATGTACCTATTCTTATGGATACAATATCTTTAGGGATTAAAATATTGTATCAATAAACCATATTAAATTGATATTTTTGTGCAACTTTCAAACTTAAAACATTGTAAAAGATACCTACTCTATTACTCTATTATTTTGTTATACTACAGTGGTTTTAAGTACATAGGAGTTTAGCTAAAAGTGAAGTGCCCTAAAAAAAAAAAAAAAAAAAAAAAAAATCTCTTGCTTCCTTAAAATCAGAGTTAAATATGAAAAAGAAAGAATTTCTTATAAGCATGAATGATAGTTCATGAATGATAGTTTTGCCCATTCTGTAGTTTGTCGTCTTATTCTCAGCATTGCCTTTGTAGAACACAGAAAAGGTGATGGACATATCCAATACCTCCCAGAGTTTCCTTGTACTCTTCTGGGTGTTTTGGTGTTTTGTTTGTTTGTTTGTTGTTTTTATGGAACACTTGACATGATATTCATCCTCTTAATAAGTTTTGAAATGCACAATACCATATTGATAAAGTTTCATTTACAATAGATGAATGAGTATTAGAGATCATTATCATATTTGATACTCTAATTGCCTCATTTTTTTCCTGGTGGGAGACTTTTCAAATTGCTTACTTGTCCCTGAAGATATGACGTCATTAGTGCTCTGACTTTCAAGCCAAACAGAATGTTTTTGCTTCATATTGTGCATGTCTTGCTCAAACAAAAACAGCTCATTCTTCAAAGGGTGTTCGTTTCTTTTAGTGAGAATCGGTGTTTAGAGACTACAGTCTGATGTAGGGTTGCTCATTACTGTTGTTTTTGTCCACTGAGAAAGGAACTATGATGTTTTAGAAACAGAGAAATCACATGTTCATGCTGATATTTTCAGTTCACTGTTTATAGATTTTAAAATATTTTTGGTTTAATATTTATCTCTACGTTATGCTGAAAATCTTTATATATAAAAACAGAAACATGATATATAGAGATATTACATACCAGCATTACTAACAACATGTTTTATGAAAGTAATAATGTAGTTTTAAATTTCCATTGTTATTACCATTATTATGTCACTATTTGTAAATTATATGGAAAAGCAAACTGCTGTTGCAGTTACTTGACAGCTTTTTTCTGCATGACTTTACCACTAACTTGACATAGTTAAACTCATTATTTTATTTTTTTTAAAAAATTACTAATTTTTAAAATGTCAAATTTGAACTTTCATTATGTAAAATACTTACATAGCTACAAATTACAACACCACATTATATGTATTGTGATAGGCCTCATTCTCTCTCTTTGACATAGCCATTGTTATTCAATTTTTGTTATTATCTTTTTAAAAATATAAAAACAATAATACGTATTCCACCCGTTTCCCTATACGTTTTCTACTGTTATCTGACAAAACTAATATAACTTAGTAATGAGTTTCGTGTCCTTTATTCAAGGGAAAGCAGTCCATGTGTTGGGGGAGTACAGGACCACGCAAGCAGTGGAGAGCTCTTTCCTGAGATTTTGGGCAGCGCGGAGTTTTATAGAACATTAGAAGAGGCAACCTGGAAATAGGGCACTAGTGGCTAGGAGAATGGGGATTTTCTTATAAGGCTAACAGGTCCTATTCTCTAGGATAAGCTAAGTTAGTTAAAGCTGAGTTGAGGGGGCTGTGATTGGTGTGTGTTAGGATTCTATGTGTATAGGTTGACTTAGATTTAAATTTGTGACATGGGCTCGGCCATTATGGTGGCCTCCATTTTGTAGGTCCTGAAATCACTATGAAGTGAAACAGAATTTACCACTTCAAAATATGTTACCCAGGCATGAGTGTTATTTTAAGGTGAAGGCAATCAAAATCCAACAGAATTAGCAAAGCTCTTTACCACTTCCTCAGCTGCCTAAATTTACATTGGAAATGGGGCTTGTACCAGAAAAAGAGCTGTTACCAAAGATACCCTTTTACCTATGAAACTCATATGCATACCTGGCAACTTTGGTTTTTTAAACATCTCTCAGTATGAATGGCTTTACTTCCCTTTGTATCCCCCAACTCCCACCTCTTTCTTTATCTCAGGGTGTTATATAAACCTCAATTACCTGCTTGCCTTTTCAGTCTCATGTTTTGTATGAAGTTAAATTTGTTTTCCTCTTGTTAATTTGTTGTATGTCAACTTCATTAGACCAGCGAAAAGAACCTAGAAGTGTAGAAGAAAACACTTTCTGCCTCTTCAACTAAAAAATTGTAGAATTCTGTGTTTCTCTTCTGTGTCTCCCTTTTCTTATTTAAGAATATATACAAAGTAGAATGTAGAGGTGATCTCTTTTTATAGCTGTGAACTGCCTCATTATACGCAATGCGTGCACCATAGTTTTTCAACCGGTAATCTGTTGAAAGATGTGTGAGGTACATTCTGCTTTTGCCTCTTATTAACATGCTGCAATGGTAAAAATGACTTTGCGCCAAAATCATTTTTTGTTTTTGCCATTGTATCTTTTGGGATAGATATCAGTCTGTTACTGACAAGAAGAAAATTCTGAGATGTCCTAAATTAAATTACAGCAGGCCAGAGGGTGGAATGATGAGAAAAAAGGGGTTCATCAATTAACAACTGCAGTGCAGAACCGACAAAAGACTGCTCACACTCCTTAGTGTATGTTGGAATTATTAAATTACCTTCCAGATGACTATTTCCAATATTACCTAAAAAGAGAGAATAGCCAAGAGTGTCTCTGCTTCTTGTTTATACATGTGCTTTACAGACTCTGCTGTGACCTTTGCTGGAATCTCTGCTGCATCTATGCCAGAATTACCTATTTCAGTTTCTCCCATCCCCTTTGTCTATAGTTAATGTAAATTCTTTCAGAATGACTTGTATCTTTCTCTTCCTACTTGATATATAAAAATGCTTGCATAACTCTGGGACTACAGACGTGTTTTGCCAATCTAACCATGCTGCTCTGGTTTAGACTGCATGCCCTGAGGTGGTCTTTTTTTTGCTAACAATGGCCTAATAAACTCTTTCTTTTAAAAAGACTTTCAGCCACCTCGAGTTGTCTGAGCAATGGTGTGTGCTGTTTGCCATTAAAGAAATAGTTCACTTAGAGAGATAATTTGCTTTTTGTTCTGTTCCCAGTACTACAAATTGAGGAAACTCATGGCACTAACTGGCCAAGAAAGAGATTGCTATTTTATGTTCTTGCCTTATTGGGCTTTTCAGGATTCAGGCTTTCTATGATGTCCCTCCCTCTGCCAGAAGAGGTCAGGTGATGGAACACAAAAGGGTAGGAAATTTAATGAAAAATTGGAGATGAAAGGAACTTATAAGTAAATTATTTCCTTTCTCTTCTTCCAGATGGAATATTTCCAAGTGCAGTATTTCATTTGTTTTCTCTAAACCATACTTTGAGACTGAATCAGTTTGAAGATGTGGTTTATCAGTAAAAAAAAATCCTCAAATAGGAACTTTCATCTTTGCTGCCTCACTTACCTTTTCCTTCACTTGTCTCCTTAAGTTTACATTTGCAAATAAATCCTTAGCTGTAAGCTTTTGCCTTTTTAGTTGGCAACTGAGCTGAAAAAATATTGCAATCACAAACTATTTTAATTATAAAAGCTCTATATTATTTAATATTTATCAAAAATGGACTAATAATGTTCCCCTCGGTTTGACTAAACGTTAGACAGGCTTTTTCCTTACTGTAGGCTACTGATCTCCCTTTCCTTAGGGCCCTTACTTTAGAATACTATTTGTAATTATAATTTCTGTTTCCGCCCCTTTGAGATTTAAATGTTTTATAAAGCTTCTTGCCAGTTTTACAACCCAGGAATGTATTTCTCAAGGGTCTGGGAACCATCTCTTTGAAATATAATCATCAAGGAAGGCAGAGGCCTTGTCTCCCAGTTTCTGTTGGAGAGTATGGACTTTATTCCAAGTTGTAGGACTTCCTCTGGTAGTGAAGATACAGGAAAGTTTAATTGTCCTGTGAAGATACAGGGAAGTTTGCTAATTGTCCAATTAGCAAACACAGATCGCCATGATTCCCCTACCCTAACTCTTCAAAACTCACCAGCCCTTTGATTCAGTGGAGTTTAGCGGACTGAGTTCTGGCCTCTTTCCTCTCTTGTGATATCCTCGAATAAATCCTTTACATTTTGTTCATGAAATTTTTGCTTTGGTAATATCCAAGAAGGACAGGACCATCCATATATTTTTAAGGTTTTTCTTAGATATTCTATGTGCATATTCTTCCTGATAATGTTATAGTCAGCCTATCTCACGCCAGGGGGAAAAAAGATTCTTCTATTAAAATTACTCTAAATTTATAAGTCAATTTAGGGAGAACAATTTATTATGTTGAGTCTTCAAAAATACAGTTCTTTTTCACATTTCTTGTTAAATTTTTGTATACAACTTTGCATGAGTAATATTTTTATAATGAAAACTATAAATTTTGTTACGCTACATTATTATCTTGATATATTACTGAAGTAGTACTTTGTCAATAATCATTCTAGCTTTTAAAGATATAGCTATAATATCTTCTTTAGATCTCATTTTTCTGTGCATAGAAGTTGCTTCTTTTTGAAGTAAAACTACATGTGATTGTACTGTTCCACTGAAATGTGTTTGTATTAACCAAAGAGTAAAATAATATATGATTAGCTAAAGGACAAAATTAACCTTAAACAATTGAAAGGAGGTCAAATTTTCACCTAAAATGCCTCAGATACAGTGCTAGCATTTTGATAAAACACAATGTTACATAGTCAGTAAAGCAACCTTTTACTGTAGTAAGCATGAGAAAACTAAACTCAAGTAAATAATCTAAAATATATATGGTCGTACATCCAATGAATGGTGCAATTGCATTTTACACCTAGATCCATTCAATTTCAAATCACAATTTGCTTCTACCACAGTGAATTATGTTCCTTTTCATACATGTCTGACTTAGATACGAGAAGATGTATATTTTGAAATCACTGGCATTTTGGTCACAAGAAGTCTTTAAATCCAGAGGACATTAGAATCTGGAAAATACTAATTTCAGGCATATTTCCTAGAAACCAGTTGTGACCAAAATAGAAAGTGAAGAGGTGCACTTTACCTCATAGGCCATAGGCCTCTGCCCTTCAGTTTGATTTTAATAATGAGGTTTATAAATCATCAACCTATTAAACCCAATCATGATCCAAATCATTGCCATTGTATCAGTGAAGACTAATTGGTTGCAAATGACTGGAAGCCCAACTTCCTATGGCTTAAGTAAAATTACAATTTATTAATTAGTAAATCGATCAGAGTCAATTTGAATTGTTATAACAAATTACCATAGACTGGGTGATGTAGGGTTTCAGAACTAGTCACCCTAACATATGCCTCAGTAGTAAGGGGATTATTTTGCTCTAAAGGCAATCAAGATCCTGCAGGCTGATGAAAAACTTTTACCTCTCTCTTAAATAATTTAAATAAGAGGACTTGCCCATAATAAGAGTTATTACCAGAAATCACTTTGTATGACCTATCTATAGGGCAGGGAAAACTTCTAATTTCTGTACACCTGCTTCTCTTATCCTGCAATTGCCATCCCACCCTCTGGAGAACCAAGGTGCTTTACCTCATCCTTAGCTCAGAATGTCATATATACTTCATTTTCTCTTTCTGTCATGTATGTGAGGTCTCTGACTCCCTCATGTATGTGGGGTTTCTATATAAATATGTGCAATTAAGTTTGGTTATTTTCTATTGTTTAATCTATTTTATGTAGATTTAATTATTAGACCAGCCAGAAACACCTTGAAGGGTATAGTTCTTACTCCTTGACAATGGCTTAAACAACAAACATTTGTTTCTTACAGTCCTGGAGGCTAGATGTCAGAGATCAGGTTGGCAGCCTAGTTGGATTCATGTTGTGTGCCCTTCTTCTGAATTACAGAGGGCTGGCTTCTCACTATGACCTCCTATGGCAGAAAGAGCTAGCTAGCTCTGTGGTCTCTTCTTATAAGGGCCTTTACCCTATTCATTAGAACTCCACTCTTATGACCTCATTACCTCCCAAAGGCCTCATGTCCAAACACTATCACATCGGGATTAAAGTTTCAACAAATGAATTGGAAAGAGGAGGAAACAAATACTCAGTCTATTGCAATACTTGAATAGCTCAGAAATGAGTCTAACTTTAGTCATGGCTTGATTCAATGGCTTCAAAAATGTCACTAAGGCTTATTCTATCTCCTTTTATTTCATCTCTATATCTCCTGTATTCACTTATTCACTTTCTTTGAACTGGCTTTAGTAAAAAAAAAAACAAAAAAAAAAAATCTCCCTGAGGAGGCAAGATGTCTACAGCAACCCTTAACTCCACATTCCTTAGATTCAACTCCAGTTGGGAATATCTCTGATTCTAGCACTCAGAGTAAATGTCCCGTGGCTTCTGTTTAGGGCATTGGTCCATCCCAGGACTATTCACTATAATCAGGGCAGCATAGTAATCGAATTGACTTTGGCACACTTTGACTTTGACACAGTTAGCTAAAGATAAAGCTTTACCTAATTGAAGTACATGTGCTGATATTGGGCAAGGAGGTAGGTATCTACAAATTTGGTGAGCGTTACTGTAAGACAGAGAGTAGTTCTTAAGGGAGAAAACAAATGCTATTTGCAATTCTTATTTTGCTTCCCTGAATCTCAAGACTTTCTCACAGTGATAAAATCCTTTCTTCAGTCATACCAACTACACTGCATGATAGGACATCCAAGTGCTGATAGACTCATACTTACCCATCCACTCCCCTTTGCGGTCAGTGGCATTATCTGGCAAAAACCTTAGTAGGGAGCCTTTAATGAACATAACAGAGTTTAAAACTAGATTATTTGAATAAAGAATGAAATCCTTGACATTTGTCTCATATCCCAAAACCAATCATGCCACAAGGCATATTATTACTAGCATGCAAATATAATTTCACCCAGATTTCAGTATGTAGGACAACTTCCACTTGTTTGTAGCAGAATCAAAGATGATTAATTCACACCATGCACAGAGGAACTGAAGAGTTGGGCAAGATCACCTTTACCCATCGCAGATGACAGAGAGAAATGCATTTGAAAAAAAGGGGGGGATCAAAGACATGTTTATATGCTATGTTAGAATGTCAAAATGATGAAATATTGTATAGTGTTAGTAAGGTACATGGTGCTTGAAAGAAAAGTGAAATTATGCTCTGCCATAGTCGATAATTTCTCAGAAAAAAAAAAAAAATGTCTGTGGTGGGTATCTGCAATGGAAAAAAAAATCTCAAGAACCATAGAAAAATCTAAAGGCCATGTACTAATGCAGACTCTTCAAGGACACATTGTGTGATAGCACCATCTGCAAAACAGTAATTGTTATAACCATGTATTGAAATCAAGAACTATATTATAAAGGGGTGATGACAGTAACTTCGCAGAACAGTATGAGGGACATAACTAAGGAAGTTTAAATAGGCTATACTGATGACTTTCTGTAGAATGAATTTTGAGTCAATTTCACATTGGCTGATTTTTTTCTTTAATAACGTTTTTCAATAGGTTTGAGTTTGAAACAGTTTTTTTTTTTTAAATAAATAAACAAATAAATAAATATATATATATATATATATATATATATATATATTAAATAAATAAATAAAAGTATTCAGTGTCCTGGAGCTCTTTGACGAGGATTGGGGAAGGGAGTGCTGTTGTAGTCATCATCATCATAATTAAAGGAATGGCTAACATATATTGATTTGCTTACTGAAAACTAGACTTTGCCAAGTGCTTTGTAAATATTATCTCTTTAAGTCTCAGAGCACCCCTAAATGTTAGATATTGTTGCCTCACCCATATCTGAGATGAATAAACTGAGAGCCAATTAACATATAGTCCGACTCCAGGTAACAAGCTTTTAGAAACATTTACTTTTGTATTATCAACTGGTAGATAAAACTAGTGGGAAGGAATAGAAAACACACACACACACACACACACACACACACATACATTTTTTCATAAACTGCCATTGTACTTTCTGGAATAAGATTGAAACCAGAGTTTTCGAAAGATTGGTGTAATAATTAAGATCTACACATTCTTAATTTGAAAACTGTTTGAGGCCACAAATGTGTAGTCAGGTTTCCAACCTCTGGTTTTCATTGTGCCAGAGTAATTAATTGTATTGGTTTAATCCATTGTTTATATAATCTAGGATCCATAGGATATTTGTCTTTAACAAGGTAATATCTCCACCCCCTACTCCCACCACCATTGCCAAGTTGTGCTTTCTGAGACATTCTTTCTCAAGCTTGACTAAACCGAACTATCACTTTTTAAAAATTGATTTCATTTTTGGTTTGAAGATCTGTCACTTTAACAAAGAATTCATTATCAACACATGTAAATACATCTAAAATATTATGAAACATTCCCACAAAAATTCATTGTTTGAAGGAAATCTCCAATCACTGGAAAAAGGAAGACTATGCAGAGGCTCACATATTTACCACAGTTGCTTTAATTGGGCTCCTTTGTGATATAAAATTTATATCATGTGCTAGTTTTATTACTTTTGAAATGCATGTATATTGATTTAAATTTTGATTAGGCTTCTCTTCATGATTTTTAAATATTTCCTCACCAGTTACCAAATTTAATTTATGTCTACCTGGCTTTCAAATTGAAAAGTAAACTGACAAAGATGAATAGTAAGTAATAGTTTAAAACTAGTGTTTTATGCTAATTTTGAATGAGATTCATTACGTGTAATTTCCAGAATCACAATAATGAGAATGTTAAGTTCCACAGTTTGCAGTAAAAATGCTATGCTAACCATCAATGAAATATTTATTTGCGTTAATCCCTATTTCTCTTTAAAGTGACTTCAAACTAGCTCTTTTGAAAGACTTAAATGGCAAACAAAGTAGTTAACATTTCCTAAAATTTCTGTGAGATTTTATATACTCCAGCTTCACTCACAAAATATAATAGGTTATTTTCAGTATAGTTTATAATATTTATGGAATATATCACAAAACTCCTAACATTTATGATAAGTCTCCAGTTCTTAAATATGTATTTTGCATTAGGCTACCTAAGACTTCTCTTAATCATACCTGATTAATCTTTTCGGGGGGATGGTGGTTATAAACCCTTACTTTCAAAGCTGTGTTTGCAGATTTTTCAGTAGAATGTAGTGTAGAAAGGGAAGAACTGAATATGTTCAAGCAAATATTGTCTATGCAGTTGCTACTGAGAGCTAAATTAAGAGAGTAAGGAAACACAAATCAAAGTTGCTCTCCTGTGTTAATCAATTCAGTGAGGTTCTGTCTTGAAACTGACACGTTACTTTCTTCATTAACCCTCTGTACAGAGTATCTAAAAGGTAAAGAACGAAGTACAATAAAGAATTATTTTAGCAAAATAAAGGCCAGTGAAGTTAAAGTGGTGATGGTTCTTCCACATATTCAATATATATATGTGTATATATATATATATATATATATATATATATATATATGGCATGCATTTTATGTCAAACGCTATTTTAAGAATTTATATCAATCTATGAGTGAGAAAATCACCAGCCCTCATGGAGCTTTCCTTTTAGTAGGAAAACAGAATTTAATAGCAACAAAAATAAAGAAATTGTAGTGTATTAGATATTTGTAAAATATATTTCATAATTAAGATGTTTTTAATGGAGAATTTTAATGAAGAATTATTTAGGTGTAGCATATGTACATACATATTTGCCTCAAATATTTTTCTATTTTATAATATTTACAGGTTTATTTAGGTCGATCTTGAGAAACAAACAATAATATTAGATCAGCTGTAAAAAGTAGTTATTTTATCTGTAACTATTTCATTGTATCCCCATCACGAAATTTAAAATTTTATATCATATTATGTATTACAGAATATTTACTTCCAGAATATCCCTTACTCATTTAACAGTTTTTTATCAAATACTTATAGAGTACTGAAGGTTATTACATAAAGACAGAAGTCCTATCATTATATATTAATACACACTAGCAGAGAAAATAACATTCACACAGACTCATTATGCCAAGCAAAATAGAAGAGTTACACCAGAGGAGACAGCTCCATAGACTAAATTCTTATAGAAATTTTAAGGACAGAAAGGGTCCTTCTGACTGGGATATTCAACAGTGCTTCATAAAAGTAGAATTTAGTTCTGGGGGAAGAACAGAGGTGTAAAATTAACTGAAGGAATGCAGGAGTGTAAAGATTAAAAGTGTCCAGAGTCCAGTTTGAGTGGAGCGTCTGATGGGTAAGGAGAGTAAGATGTAATAGTTAAGCTAGATCTGGGGGGCCAAGGGCCAGATCGTGCTGTGCTAAGCATTCCAGGCTGCACTTGAAAGCTGATGTATAGGCGTGGATAGACACATGCAATCTGTCTGGATAGCGTATAACAGAGAATTATAGTAAGTTTATTTCCTATAACAGATTTAAAGCCTTTATATCTTCTAAGTTTACTCCCCTAACTGGCTAAGACACAACTCCCGCATGAGGTCAAAAATGGCTGTGGTATAATTGCAACAGTCACTATGCAATGAGAAGAACCTTGACCTCACCCCCGCAAAAAAATGGACACTATTCCTCATTTCAATTTATTACCCAAAGGTATGTTCAATTCCTGGTGCTCCAGTTTCTTTAGCTGTAAAAGAAATAGTGACGATTTCTGCTAACATAGGTCAGGGGTCTGAAGTCCAAGGAATTCACTAAACATGTACTGATGAAACCGAGGAATGAAATCATTCTCTGTCACAAATGTTATTTTAAATATAGCAAAGAATTTCTAGCAAGTCACCTTAACTCATTCTAATCCAAATTAGTAAATCTTGCCTGAGAATATGAATAAAGTATTACTCATGTAAACCAGATAAAATGTTAAGTGTGTTTAAACATGAGATCTATAATCTGTGCCCCCCAACCCCCGTTTTTTCTTTTTGCTGCACTGATATTCAGGTGAATCTCCACTGCATTTATGAAGTATTTACTATAACACTACTAAATTCTCCAACTACTTCCACTCCCAACTCATGCAACCTTAAGTGAATACCCCTTGAGGCTGCACAGTCTTCAAAAGTCTTCCTTTTTTTAAACCCCTTTTGATCTTTCCTAAGCCTCTTGTAAGAGGGGGAACGAGGCTCACCTTTTATTGTGTATTTTGATGTGACAGACTCACCCTCTAGAAATAAAACGACAGTGACTCCCTCTGAAGCTCTCCTAGTCTCTTTCATTTAGTTCTCGCAAAAAATTATGTCTGCTGGGATGTTGTAATACTAATATCCTGTTTTTTTGTTTGTGTGTGTGTGTGTGTGTGTGTGTGTGTGTGTGTGTGTGTGTGATTGTTCTGTTTTGATTGTTTTGCTTGCGTATTTGTCTCAGGTCTTTTCCAGCTTCTTGGCCTGAATAGAGACTCCACAAAATGTGTGATATTGAATGACATCTGGGACTCAGATTGTAACAATAACTCCCACAAAAGTCAATTTATTATATTTGCAATGCTGTGATACAGAACTTGAATGGTCACTCTGACACAGACCTTACGCTAGTGACTAGGTATGGCCAGAGCAGTAAACTCCTTTGTTCAAGTTAGAAATTAACATTAGGCAATGTGGGAGTAAGGGGGTGAGGGTCCCTGGGGCTCTATGAGAAAACTTTTAACTCAGCTTTAGATTACTGTGGAAGACAGAAAAGTCTGATAGAATTGAAGAAATGATTTTAGATTTAAAAAATGAAGGCATAAACTGATATTTGACTTTTACTTTTGCTTCTTACTATTACAATATCTTTTTTTTTTTCTCACTTTTGCACAACGCTTCTGGGAAATAGCTTTTATATTTAGTGATTTTTCCAAAGAAGGGCAAACCAAGCCAGAGCCAAAACTTCACAGCTCGGACAATTGTAACTGACAAATATTCTACTTCTGAAATTTTCATTAAGAGCATTAATTTTACACATCACCTACAGATATTGGTATGCCAAGATTTTTATGTAAAATTTTGTTACTATTGCTCATGGAGTGAATAATTTTGGGCAGAAAACACCTGTAAGTATTCTGGAGGCCTGCCAGAGAGGAGTTGAGCTTCAGTACAAATATCATCTCCTGCGACTTTCTTCAAATCACTGCAAAGGATCATTTGACTGAAGCTGTACTTCACCCAGTCAGTCATCAGTCATTCACCCTATTGATATTAACATGGTCTCTCTGGATGTTAAACTAATATTTATTCAGTATAAATATTGAATGAAATATAGAATATTGAATAAAATGTTTCTTACAAAAGGGAATTATAAATCTGCACTGGATGTAGGTGGAAATGCTAAATGTGAACAAAGAAAAGAGGAGAAAAGACTATTCAAGACATCATCATTGAATTAGGAGAAAACCAACTGCTTTGACAGGGTTGATTCTCAAGTAATTTGAAGGGCACTGCAAAGTATGTGCAACTTTCTACAGGAGTATAGCAAAAAGCTTTCCTTCGTCCATGGATAAGTAAATAAATAATGTTATAATTGTTATATACAGAATACATCAAAACAGATTTATTAGAACCATGAGTGAATGTCGAACACTCAAAAATGTAGTAAGAATACAGCAATTCCAAAGCTGGTAAAAATGTTTGAGGCGCATGTTCACATTAGTTACCTAATATGTTCTGCCTAGAGAAAAATGAGGAAGGGCTCTCTGCTCTTAGAAATGACACCAGCATAAAAAAGGCCACGACTGGGAAACTACACAGCAGAGTCAGATGAAACCTCAACTAGCTGTTAATCATCTTATATCTCAGATATGTCTCCCTGTCCCACTGGCATTTTAATTCTATTGTTATTCATTTAGAAATAAAAAATGCAAAAGAATAAAAAATAACAATTACACATCAAAATACAACCATTAATAACCTATTGCTATGATATTATTAAGCATATTTTAGGAGCATTTGTGTTTCATATTCATCGTAAATATATATAATTTTAAATAGTTCAAAATTTAAAATACTTATTTGTAATAGTTTTTTGTAACTATCATTATTAATTGCTAAAAATTACTTAATCTAATAGATTTGATATAAGTCTATGCAGTAATAATATACTTAAATACATTCATTTACCCAAAAGTTCATAGAATATACTGCACAGGGAAGCAGCTTTCATTAAAAAAACACCATGTAAGCATTTTGGGGAGTAATTATATTTACAGAGACCCAGTCTGATTTTCCTGAACTTATTGGTCTTCCCTAATTTCTAATAATTCAGTCCATTTCATTTCATTTGATGAAATAATTTTGCAATTTATACCCATATGTAATGTTATTTTCCAAAATTTAAATATTTCTTATAATACATAGGTCATAGGTTTACTAGGTCATCAAGTATAAAATATTTAAGGCTTTTGAGTTACTATCATTCTACAAAGCGTTGTATCAATTGCATTGATACTCTTTCAGATAACAATATGGCTCTTTCTTTATGAATTGCTGTGAATATCAGCAATTCACAGATATTCACCTTGTTCTTGCCCATATTAATGTTTTAAAATAATCATCGTCAAGTACATTATATTTCAGTGTATTTATTATTAATTATAAGTTTTCCAAATTTACAAAATTTTGTATTTCTTGATTTATGGATTTTCTGTTCACAACATTCTTTTTTTTATCTTCATCTATATATTTTTTCAATATTTTAGTGTAATTCCCTTGAAGACGGCTATATTATCTCCATATTAAAGAATACACTATGACAAAAAAGAAAAAAAGAAACCTATACCTTAAAATATACTCTACAAAATCTAGTGATTTAGAAAGGCTATAATCTCTTTCATAAATGAAAAAGTATATTTATCATAGAGTAGAATTATTTAACATTAAAGCAAATGGCAATTTTCAAAGAGAGTAGAATACACTAATAAGCATACAGCTGGACTGTAATCCTTCTAGATATAGTAAATATTTAGAATATTATGAACCTACCATTTGTATATGGCACCATTCTGTAAACTAAACTGTATCTGTTACAAATAAAATGAAAAGTCCCAAATATATTGAATAATGGGAAAGGGTGAAGTGGTCAGTAATATTAATTCATAATCATTTTGTAGTATTTGACAATTTGATCATTTAATTTAAAAAAATTGTAAACCCATGATAGAGTTAGGCATCCAGAAACCCATGAGCTACTTTTTCCTTCCTTCAAGAAGCTCAGAGTAAGTTCTGGGTAAAAACAGAGCCACAGACAAATTATTCTGGGCAGCTGTTAGTTTTCATACAAAAATGATAGCAGAGGCAACAGGGAATATGTAATTATGAGAGGAAATTATATGTGTAAACAAATATAAGCAATAATTAAAAAATAACCTTTTCTCGGTGAAATATTTTTTTAAAATCACCACAAATGCTATTTATTATTAAAGAAACTCATAGTAATTTTTTAATTAAAAATGAATTGAAGATATATTTCTTGACTCTTTAGTTTTCTGGAAAAAAATTGAAGATAAATGAGACTTTCTTAGATAAATATCTGGAGAAAATAACCTACTTCCGAACAAATGGTGAGTAAGTAAAACTAATAAATAATGACTTAACTACTTAAACAAAAGAATTCTAGCAAAATTCTATTATATATATTTAATAATATACATTGAATAGAATTTTGTTTGTGGTCTTCTGTATGTTTATTTGTATGTTTAGAAATTCATTGAGAGGAAAAACAAGGTGACATGAAGTCTGTCAATTTAAAGGAATTATGAAAATTCTAAGAGATTGTGACAAGATTACACTAAGAGGTCTATAAATAGCTCAAGGAAGCACTTCATCCATAACACAGGACCCACAGTTCTATATTGTAATAACCTGCCAATATTGTTAATATGTCACTCTCACCCACTATACTGTGAACTTCTTGATGGCAGGATCTAAGTCTTGACCTGATCTGCCTGTACTTTCCTAGTAATGGGCACTCAAACAGATGTGTGGGTGATAGGAAGGCAGGTAGACAGGAAAGATTAATTATAGGACATGAATAGATCAGATATGTGCAAAAACACAAATCTTTTTAATTTTCTGCTGTAATTTATTTACTTTTGCAAGCCCCCACTTGGCTGTGGCACTTCATTATTTCTCTGTCATTCTTCTTCCGTGATGCAACAATACCAAACGTATCTGCAGTCTTTGCTTATTAGAAACCTCCAGCTAAGGTTAGCTCGATTACTTATTGCAAGGCTCTTCTACATACATGCCTTCCCTTTGATATTTGATTCCTTGTAGCCATTTATCCATATAAGTCTGATCATGTCACTTCTCATCTTAAAAAACTCCCACAACTCCCCATTCAGAGTAAAAGCCAGAAACATACTATGTCCTGTACTAACTTTCTGTTCTCCTTTCCTATCCCTCCTTCCCCGCATCTTCTGCCACTCCCTGTGGTATCTCTGGTTGCTCTAGCCCAGTCTCCTCACCATTCATGGAACTTGATCCAACAGCAGGGACACTGCCCTTGCTCTTCTCTTTGCCCAAAATACTCTCTCAAATAACAATATGGCTCTTTCCTCATTTGTATTTAGGGCTCTGCTCAAAAATAAACTACTTTATGGGTTGCCTGATGATTATAAACTAGAAGCCCACTCGATCACTAGCTCACTGTGTCCACTATACCTTGCTTTATTTTTTTCCATGTACCTAATATTTCTCATCTCCTGATAGGGTCTGAATTTTTTTATTTTTTTATTATTTGTTTATTGTTGGTACCCTTCTGGTAGTGTAAGCTCGATGAAATCAAGAATTTTATTTTAACTGCTGTATCCTTGCTGTTTAGAATAGTATCTCTCATACAGTAGGTAAATTTGAATGAATGAATGAATGAACAAGAAAAGAAGACTTGCTTTTTATGTTGAGAATCAGTCACAAATTTCAAAGTAGCTTTGCTTGGATTCCTTTTGTCCCTAGTACATATGCTTTAAAAACAACAACAACAACACTCGTTATAATTTCAAGCTTCTTTAAAATCTTGTTTTAGTCCATTCTAGCTGCTTTATTAGAAATATCATAAATTGGGTGGCTTAATTAACAAACATTTCTCACAGTGTGGAGTCTCTGAAGTCCAAGATCAAGGCCCCAGTAGATTCGGGATATGGTGAGGACTTGCTTCATGGTTTATAGACTGCCATCTTCTCACCATGTCTTCACACAGCAGAAGGGTTGAGAGAGTTCTCTGGGGGCTCTTTTATAAGGGCACTAATCCCATTCATGAAGGCTATACCCACATGATCTAATTATCTCCTAAAGACCCTAACCATTGCATTGGTGGGGGAGGGGGGGAGGCAGTTTAGGATTTCAACATATAAATTTGGGAGGGGACAAAAACATTCAGTTCATAACACATATGCTTCCATTGTAAAAGCTGAAAACTCATTCCTGCTTCATCGATGTTGATTTGGATCAGGAGTATTTGTTACCTGTGAGAAAATACCATCAACAGCTTCATAACTACCACAGCCAACCGCAGCTAACACTTGAATAGTGCTATATAGCTGGCACTGTTCCAATTGCTCTTCATATATTAACTCATCTTGTCTTCATGAGAATGTGTTAATTAGGTACTGTTATCAGCTCTGTATTACAGATGAAGAAACAGGAACACAATATAGGACACATTTCTTATGGTCACACAACTATTAAGCGGTAGAGAGGGTTTGGGGCACAAGCAGAGCTCATTAGAGTGCCTGTGCACCTAACAATATGTCACACTCCCTCAGGGTAGAGTCCCCGTAAAATTTAGTCCTTTGGGATTTTGTAAGCTTTGTTCTCAGCTTTGAGTTGATAATTCCACAAAAAATCATACACTACCAGCGGAGGAGCAAATGATGGGAAATATTCTTGCTGTTAGCAAGAAAAAACATTTTATTTATATTTCTTATCACTATGTGATGGAAGGAAGAAAAGTTGTTACAAAAATCATCTTTAACTGTAGTCATAGCCTCTGAATGAACATTGGCTTTGTTTGTTTAGACTTTGCATGAAAGCCTAAATTGTTGATACACTTAAAATAATTTTGTTGAATAAAATTATACTGAGTAAACTGTTGCTATGCATACAACTATTGATACCTGCAAAATAATTATGTTGAATAAACGAAGCCAGACAAAGAGATGAACAAGTGTTTGATTTAATTTATGCAAATCAAATACATAGAAAATTTTGGAAAAGTAAAATTAATCTATAGTGACAGGAAGCAAATCAGTGGCTGCCTGGTTACAGAGGGACTGGGGAATAGGGAGGGAATGTGGGAAAATAATTACAACACAAAGAAACGTTTTGTCATGATATATATATGTTAATTATCTTGAGTAGATATGAACATGCCAAACTTATAAAGTGGTACACTTTAAATATGTGAAATTTGTTGTATATAAATTATATACATCAATAAATATGTTTTAAAAATAATTTATTTTCAGTGTCTTCCAGGTTCCCTTTCCCGTGGTTAAAATATGCCTGTCCATAATATCATTCCATATGGATTCTCATCTAAACTAGAGAAATGACAAACTGATTTTATCTTGGCCAGGGGAATTACTTAGCATTATATTGTCAGGGTTTATTTAGGTAGATGGTCATTTCACGTTAAAGTAGATTGATATTTTTTTCTTGTCCTCAAATTAACATACATAATTTGTGAACATTTAAGAGATTCATACTGCATTGACCAACTGGAAAATTAGAAAGTCATTGCAGTCATAATATTTTAAGATCAAAATTTTTAAAATTATGTGAATTATAAAAAATAATTACCAAGTTTGTAATTGATATCTTTATAATAAAACAACTAAAGTCTAATATTATGTATTATGCACAATAATTGATTTGGGACTTTTCTGATATTTGAATTTCATAAGAGATTCTGGACTACCACTCCCATTTAGGAGTCTTAAAATACTACTATCTCACTGCTTGAAAAATCACATTTTTTTCTGAGCATTTATTGGCCCTCCATTGTTTTTCAAGATTTACTTAAAGACCCAGAGTTTTATCATTAAAGTGTAAATCAAAAAATTCACAAAAATTTTCTTATCTCTTGTATTTATGTGTGTGTGTGTGTGAATAGCCCAATTAGAAACATTTTTCTATTTCTAACATTTTCATTTTTCTAACGAGGACTTCTCTAATAATTCTGGTTTCTTCATCTCTTCTGAAAAAATGGCACTGTAAGGGGAGATTTGCCTATGTACCGGGTAATAAACGTAGTATGAGGTAATAAACGTAGTATGAGGTAATAAACGTAGTGAAACTTCCCCACTTCCTCCTGGAGACGTTTAACTACATTCCATTATGAAAGGATAATGTCTGCCTCTGAGACTGGGCAGATTTGCTAGCAGCTTCCTTATATGATTAGGAGAATCCTTGGCTCAGTGTTCCTTGGTTGTGACACTAACTAACTTATGTGTCAAGCATCCACCTAGGCAGGCACTGCATCATTCTCCATGGAACAGGGTGAAGGACAGGGAGAACCAATGTAATTAACTTTTTGAATAACAAATTGTCTAAATCAACTTGGGTTTGATCACCTGACTTGACTGTGGTGGGCCATATTTGGTCCAGAGACTATGGTTCATTGACTCCTTCTCTAGATGATTATGATTCTTTACAATATCTACCTGTTTCCAGTTCCAAGTGTCTAATTCTGGGGCTTTTCTCCCATGTGATAAACAAATGACTATACTAGGAACAGAAAACTGGATAAGCAGCCACGTGATTTAATATTTGATACTGATTCAGTTTTAATCGTTGAGAAGAGAACACAACAGTATGTCATTATCATCTCTATCCTTACTCAAGTTAAATATTTTATAGTTTATTGTGGTTAGAGAATTGTGCTAAGTTCTTAATTACTTCATAATGTACTATGACACAGGGAAAGATGACATTTGCTAAATGTTTTAATTGGATTACTTGTTTTTTATTTCACTTTTTAAAATTTATTTTTAATTATAGTTGACATACAATATTATATTAGTTTCAGGTGTTCAGCATAGTGATTCAACATTTAGGTACCTTACAAAATTATCACCATGATAAGTCTAAAATAAGTTCAGTAATGATCTGTCACCATACATCATTATTACAATATTAGTAATTATAGCCACCTTCACCTTTTTCACCCATTCCCCTGACCTTTTCCCTCTGGCAACCATCAGTTTAAACTCTGTTTCTATGAGTCTGTTTTTGTTTTGTTTTGTTTGTGTCACCAAACCAGGGATAGATAATTAGGATGAATTGAAATCTCTGAGTTTCTACCTATTTGGCTCTTCCGATTTGATTCTTTCTTCCTGCTTAGGTCTGTAGAGCTCATGGAAATGTTTTTCTATTTTTGACAAAAGGTTGGTAAAGATTTCTGTGATGCTGTTTTAATGCTAAGCTTATTTTGATTTCCCTTCACAATTATGTTAATGTGGAAAGAGTACTCTAACTCATCTTGTGCTCTAAAGTTCAATTAAATTTATATATAAATAAATATATAATATATAAATATGTACATAAATAAATATAAATATAAATTTATATAAATTCCTATATATACACATATGTATATGTGTGTATATATGTATTATGCGTATATATACATGTGTGTGCATGTGTGTGTGTTTGTGTATATATACATACTGGGGGTGCCAAAAATGTATATATTATATATATGATATATATGATATATATGACATATGTGATATATATCATATATATCATATATATGTATATATGTAGTTTCTTGTTATAATGTTTGTGCAACCCATATGTTAAAATTTAGAATGAATGAATACAAAAGTAAAATCCATTTTGGGACAGATTAGGAACTTGGGTTTGCAAATTGTACCTGGATTGCAAATTGTAACTAAAATTATAAACTAAATTTAAAATAAAAACCTAAAACCAAAATATAAAAGGTATAGAAATTCATTTGAAGGACAACATGTAATTAAATCCATTGATGAAATATAAATATCTACTCTAGAAATGGCATGTCATATCAGTGGGTTCTTAAGTGGTAACAAAAGGCACCTGGATCTCCACCATATATTTCCAAAAGTATAAAGCATGTCTGGAGATGTTTGCAGGGAAGAGCTAATGGATTTTGATAGATTCAACTCACAGAGTAAGAAATGCTAATTTAAAAGATCTTTTCTTTTTTTAGGAGAAATAATAAATAAATTAACCAATTCCAAGAGTGTAGATATACTCACAGCCTTCAAAAAAATTCAGTCTATATATCTGCAAATAGTTTGTCCATGGAAAGTAAAGAAATACTATCTAAAAGTTTAGAGTTAAGTGTGACATTTGGAAAGCTTTGAATCTCAATGAAGAGTCCGTCTATTAAACTAATGACTCCTTGCTCATTTTAATAGAAGATTGGAAGAGCTATTAGGTGAGTTTTCCCTTTCTTTGGCAAATTGAAAGCCATCTATCCATATTGCTATGTTCTAGTCCATACAAAACAAAAATAAGAAATACTTGTACTACAACGTGTACTATGTACTCTGTGTATTTAAATGTGGCTTATCTGGGTTTATTTGATTAAGGGTGTTTTAATGTGCGTGTTTCTAATTATACTCAGAAATAATGCTGGATGTGATTCTTAACACAGTTATTTCTTGTAAGGGAACATACTCTTTACGTGGGCATCTGGATATATATGTATCCCCACACATATATGAAGAGTTTCAGATACCTATGTCATAAGAAACTCAAACATTTATATGCATATTTAAATATATATGTATATGTATACAACTACGTGAATTTAAATAAATACATACATGTGCATACATACATGTAGTCTTAAGTTTATATATATGTGTATGTATATAAAATGTCAATGCATTTTTGTGTATTCTATCTAATTTACAGTAGATCAATCTGTTCTTAGAAAATCATTTAGCCAAGTTCTACCAGGTGCTACTTGGAAAATTTTGAATGTGATCAAGTTTCCAGTTCATCAATCTTTACAGAGTTATGTATTATCTGAATCAAAAAGTCTTGCTATGTTTACTTAAGGAAAAAACCTAGTAGTACTAGATTTTATCATGAGAGATAAACCTGAGTAAATCATATTCACATTTTACTTTGAGTGAACACATTCTACTTAGTTTATTCTCTTATAACAACTTCAGGAATATATTCTGGACAGGCTAATCACCCACCAATCCTGCTCTACTTGCATTGTCGGTTTCATATTTCTTTGCACTCACAGTAAGCCTGGGGTACTTATTAGAAGATAAAGGAGGGGAAATATTCAATCTTGGTAGGTCTTCTATAGATTTCTAAGGATCTCTTTTCATTGGCATCAGTATCAGAAAGAGGCCTGTTTCTTCTGCAAATCTAGCTTATCATTCATTAGCTTGTGAACAAAGTAAAGCCACAGATACTCATGATTTTTCTCTGTATATCAACTGTGGGGATAATCAAGAAGTTAATTTATGAAACCTATCTAGCAATGTTTAAAAACATGAATTCTGAGTTCTGATGCTACTTTTGGCTTTATCTTGTTTTTCCTATCTGTAGCTTGATTCTGCCTCAATTTATTACCTTCTTTTGGAAAGTTAGCTTATTCTTGCTGGAATATGATGTGAAAGTTAACTATATAACTACATAAATTAAGTGTAGGTGGGATATTATCAAGTTGTCTGGGACAATTTTGACCAAATTATTAGTATCTTTCTTTTTTTTTAATTTTATGGCAATATTAAAAACTGTTAACTTTTATGTTCATACACTTACTCTTGTATTCTCATGAGAGTTGGTCATTTTCATTCCTTTACTTCTGATTTTAAATTGCATTTATTGGCAAACAAATCATTCCCCAACTTATTTTTTATTATAGACTGTGAAATCAACTCATAGCTATTATAGCCATCTTTATACTGTTGCCATTATCTAAGTAATAAAAAACCCATAGTATCATTACAATAACTACATGCCATCTCATATTCTTATCAAAAATGAAGAGTTATTACTCTGCTGAGGCAGCCATATTCTTTGATTAAAAGCTCTAGAAATTGTTAGCTTGTATCTCTCCCTTTTTCAGGAGGAAATTTTCTTAGCACTCTTTCCAATAATATAGTAGCTTCAACAAATAATTAAAAGATAACCACCTAACTCTAAAGAACCATAGCAATTTCAAAAAGGAAAATGAGTTCCCTCTGTAAATCAATAGTCCATGGTTAAGATGGCCATGCATCCAAGTTGCCAGAACAATCCTGATTTATACCTGATGTCTAGACATTGAGTCTGGTTAAAGCTCTGTTACATTCATTTTTAAATAAAATATCTGTTTTTTAATAATAGTTCATTAAACTAAGCCAGATCTCCATTTGTACTTTTAGCTTCTGCTATTTTCTCGTTGAATAGTTTTTGAAATGCATGTGCAGTAAACAGATTTCCCATGTTAAATGTGGTGAAATCTGAAAGATAACCAGCAACAATCTGATGCTTTCTAGAAGCAGCACTACCAATACTTCCTTTCAAGGACAGTAAGAAGGGCTTTTGCTGATAAAATGAAATGCTCTGGGACACCAACGGTTACGGACAGCTAACTCTGCTCTCAGTGGTAATGAATATATGATGATGCTACCCCTGCTGACTACTCAGGATACCAGCCAGTGAGCTCATATGATCTGTGTGTGACCTGGAGAATGTACTATCTTCCAGGCGGCGGATAGGTTAGGTTGGTGGGAAAGTGGGGAATTTAGCTTAGGTTCAGAGAAATCAGCATGGAAAATAGATATTGAACTGTCTGGCTTTGAGCTACAGAGAGGGATACTGCATGGAGATTTTATTGTATTGTAATGCTTTCTTCGTTTAGAAATAAAACCGTGTAAAGGAATAAAATATTGAAAGTGCATTTTAATTAAAAACTAGAGACAAATTGATGTTTCTCAAAAAGTTGATAAACATGTAACTTAAACAAAATGGTGTTGACATTTATCATCCACCATGGGGACAATATTGATTTCACTAATGCATGAAAAGCAGAAGACACAAATTTGCTGAAGAAATCTCTGCATCTATTTCACATGTAAGTACGTTTTCAAA
Source organism: Rhinolophus sinicus (assembly GCF_057876585.1). NCBI lineage: Eukaryota > Metazoa > Chordata > Mammalia > Chiroptera > Rhinolophidae > Rhinolophus > Rhinolophus sinicus. Next base: position 44,419,493 of record NC_142515.1, read on the forward strand.
GAAGACTGAAACTGAAAATTATAATTTAACACTTGTAGTTGTAGAAGATGAGTGTATGTTTCATTCCAAGAAGCATGACCTTTTATACTTTAAAAAATAATTCACCTAATTTTCTTTCTTGTTTGAATCCAAGGGTATTTTTGTACACAAATAAAAAGTGATTTAATAGCTCTTCAAGTGTTAACCTCAGCAACAGATGTATATCAGAGTCATCAGAAACTTTAAAAATTATTTACTTCTAACAAATGATGGCTTTTTAAAAAATTCAATTTAAAATATCAATTTTTTTTTTTTTTTGCAAATTCCTTTTATCAAACCTGAAACATCTTACATTATTGTCAATACTGTTGTAAATTCAGATAAAATGTCCAACATTAGAAATGAAATGATTTGCCTATGTGGTGATAACACATATATACAAATTTTTATGGAGCATTGTGTTGAGTTAAAAACAATGTTCTTAGGAAATTAAAAAAACCTAGGACACAGAACTGTGTTTGGACTTGTTTGAACTGCACACATAACATAAAATTGATTATAGTCAAGTAATAAAATTATACCAATCCAAGTAGAAATTTAAGTTTTCAAAATACGTAAGTGTTTTTATAAATACATAGAGTAACTGGACTATAAAATATTTCTGGCAAAGCTGATGTTGAACAGAAAAAATGTTTCAGCAAGACAGCAAACTCTTACGCTGCTGCCTGTTATTAATTGCATTTTAGAAATGTGGGATCCTTTGAAATACTCTTGTAAATCAAACTAAATGATTTGCAATCCCATTAAACTTTTGTTAATGGGTTTTCAAATATTTGCTTGCATTTTGTTCTCAATCTTTGGAAATATTTGAACTTATTTTCCCCCTCAATGAATAAAGAACGAAAGCCTTCAGCTTTTGAAGCTTTAACAAGTTCCAATTAAAAATAATATATGTGTTTCCCTTGCCCTTGAAGCCAAATTCATAAAATCCTCTTGAATCCAAGATCCATAAGTTTAGTGCTTATGTTTTCTTCTATGCAGTTTATTGTTTCAGGTCTTATGTTTAGGTCTTTGATCCATTTTGAGTTAAATGATTGGATAAAGAAGTTGTGGTATATATACACAATGGAATATTATTCTGCCATAAGAAAAGATGAAATAGTGCCATTTGCAACAACATGGATGGATCTTGAGATTATAATGCTAAGCGAAATAAATCAGACTTTTCTGAAAGTTGAGAACTTTCAGAAGTTTTAGAACTTTTTCTAAAGTTGAGAGCCATATGACTTCACTGATATGTGGCATATAAAACTGAAAACAACAAAGGAACAAGACAAACAAATGCAGAAACAAAAGCTCATAGACACAGACAATAGCTTAGTGGTTCCCAAAGGGTAGCAGGGGAGAGAGGGGGTAGATGAGGGTAAAATGGATCAAATATATGGTCATGGAAGGAGAACTGACTCTGTGGTGAAGAGCCAATGTGATGTGTAGATGATGTGTTGCAGAATTGTGCATCTGAAACCTATGTAACTTTACTAACAACTGTCATCCCAATAAAATTTAATTAAAAAAAATATGCTTGTAACCAAGAAGGCATTGAAATGTATTTCTATAAAAGCAAGAGAGAAATGTCACAAATGGCATGATGCACATGTTATACATTTAAAATTCTATATTTGTTTTGCAATATTTCAGCCTATGAAAGACTTTTTTGATAAAGCTCCAATTTTTTATTGCATAAATTTATATTCTGTAGCAGAATGGAAATAAATTTCAAAGACAATACAATTTTGTAGCATCTAAATCAGTTAAAATTTCAAAAATTCTAAACACTCGAGAAGTTTTAATTCTTGTATGAATAAATGCCAAGGTAGGTGCTGAGAATTAAAGGAGAAAGAATTACCTATGTAAACATTTCAGATGTGAGCTTAACTATTCGTAGATTTTAATATAAAGACATAGAACCCATTTAGCAGAATTTTCTCCGAACTTTCCAGATATTTCAGCACTGATATTTTCTCATTTGAAAGTATTATGATTGACAGAGAACAGTCAATTGAGGTTGTAAACAATTTTAGAGTTACTAATCCTAAATAAAAGTTTAAAGAAGATTGCAGCCAATTAGGTGGAAAAATTAAAATGAATCCATATTGAAATATATTCTTCAATAAATAAAGTAAAATAAAACCGGTGGCATTAAACTTGAGGGAAATATGACTAGAAAAGAGACTACTGTGTGTAAATGTTACTTTTAATATTCAGATATTTAATAGTCAATGCAAAGTAGAAACTCTAATGTACAGGACAAAATAATGTTGAAATTATTTATAGACCTATCAATACAATTAAAGCAAATTTTCTCTTAATAAATATTTGAAAGTGCATAATTTTAACTGTTTTAGCACTTTCTTTTACTCTCAAAAATTTCAGTTTAGTTGATAAATTATATGGTTATTCTATTCATTGCATGTTACATTAGAAAACAACTATATTGATATCCTAGTTAAAATCTCTCACGTTAGAAATGGGAACATATACTGGAAAATGATTATATAACAGATTCAATGCCTCTCAAACAGTTTAAAAGCCAGTACAAAACATTTTCTCCCTTCATTTCAAGTTCAGTATTTTTTTAATTTGTTTGCTTCTTTCTTTTTTTAAATTTATTTATTTGTTTATTTTATTAGTTTCAGGTGTACAAAACAATGTAATAGACATTTATCATTTATATCCCTCACACAGTGATAAACCCCCTTCCCCCATCCAGCGACCCCTCTGACATCTCATACAGCCATTACATTTCCACTGTCTCTATTCCTAATGCTGTACTCCACTTCTTGTAACCATATATATATATATAATTATAGTTGACATTCATTATTGTTCAGTTTCCGCTTCAGGTGTACAGCGTAGTGATCAGGCATCTACACCATCCCTGAAGTGGTCTCCCTAATAAGACAAGTGTCCATCAGATACCCCACAAAATCTTTACAACATTGTTGATTATATTCCCCAAATTGACTTTTGTATCCCTGTGGCAATCTTGTGGTTATCGATTATGCTTTCTAATCTCCTCACCTTCTCCCTTATCTCCACCCCCCCTCCCATCTAGCAACTCTCAGTTTTTCCTCTATATCTTTGAGACTGTTTCTGATTAGTTCATTCATTTATTCTTTTCTTTAGATTCCACACATAAATGAGATCATATGGTCTTTCTCTGTCTGATTTATTTCACTTAGCATAATGTTCTCTAGGTCCATCCATATTGTTGCAAATGGTAAGATTTCATTCTTCTTTAAGGCTGCATAATACTCCATTGTATAACTGTACCACAGTTTCTTAATCCAGTTGTCTACCGATGGGCATTTTGTTTGTTTCCATGTCTTGGCTATTGTGTATAGCACTGCAATAAACCTAGGGGTTCATACATTTTTTTGAATTAGAGTTTTGGATTTCTCTGGATAGATACCTAGGAGTAGAATTGCTGGATCATAAGGTAGTTTCATTTTCAGTTTTTTGAGTGATGTCCATACTGTTTTCCACAGTGGCTGCACCAATTTGCAATCTCACAAACAGTGCATGAGGGTTCCCTTTTCTCCACATCCTCACCAGCACTTGTTGTTTGTTGATTTATTGATGATAGCCATTTTGACTGGGGTGAGGTGGTATTTCATTGTGGATTTTATTTGCATTTCTGTCATGATTAGTGAGGTTGAGCATTTTTTCATATGTCTGTTTGCCATCTGTGTGTCCTTTTTAGAAAAATGTCTCTTAATGTTCTCTGCCCATTTTTTAATTGGGTTGTTTGCTTTTTTGGAGTTGAGTTGAGTGAGTTTTTTTTTAATAAATTTTGGATATTAACCCCTTATCAGATATGTCATTGGCAAATATGTTGTCCCACTTGGTAGGATCACTTTTTGTTTTATTGATGGTTTTCTTTGCTGTGAAAAAATGTTTTAGTTTGATGTAATCCCACATGTTTATTTTTTCTCTTACTTCCCTTGCCCAAGGGGATATATCAGTAAAAATCTTACTCCAGGTAATGTCTGTAAACTCGCGTCCTATATTTTCTTCTAGGAGTTTTATGGTTTCAGATCTTACTTTTAAGTCTTTAATCCATTTTTAATTTATTCTTGTATATGGTGTAAGGAAGTTGTCCAGCTTCATTTTTTTGCATGTGTCTGTCCAGGTTTCCCAGCACCATTTATTGAATAGACTGTCTTTAACCCACCATAAATTCTTGCTTCTATTGTTGTACATTAAGTGACAATAAAGGCATGGATTTTTTTCTGGCTCTCTATTCTGTTTCATTGATCTATGTGTCTGTTTTTATGCCAGTACCATGCTGTTTTGATTACTGTAGCCTTGTAGTATAATTTGATGTCAGGTATTGTTATACCTCCCACTTTGTTCTTATTTCTCAGATTGCCAAGGCAATCTGGGTTCTTTTATGGTTCTGGATAAATTTTAGGATTATGTGTTCTATTTCTATGAAAATGTCCTTGGTAGATTGATAGGAATTGCATTGAATCTAATTTGTTTGTTTCTGATTATTATTATTATTATTATTATTATTATTATTATTATTATACAGCCTAGGATATAGATAGTTTGTTTTCAACCTAGGTAAAACAATGTGATTTTCATTCCACAAAAGGAGGTATGAAGGAGTATCATTTATGAAAGTTTTTCAGTAAAATAAAATTGAATGTTGAGTCCTCATCACAACAGACTGGCAGAAAACTAAATATCAGTCATTATTGGAGTTTCCTGTCTATTCATATTTCTGAGCCTCATCAAAGCATTTCATTTCATTTGTGAAAGCACACCCCTGTTCCACATCATTCCATATGGGCTACTATTGAGATGCTCTTGAACCAAGTCCACATGATTTTTTTTTCCAAGTTCCAATGGTTCTGTGGCTTTTACATTACCCAGAGAATATTTTCAAATTGCTCTATGCCTCTAAGCTACATTCTTGAACATAGGTCCCACATCTTGAAGAATATGTGTATTTCAAATCCCTCTTGAGACTTGGAGAAAATTCTCTCACTTTCTCTATCCCTATCTATATATTTTCAAAGACCCTCAGTTTCCCCACCTTTTCTTCACTAAGTGTCATTCATTCAGCTTGTATAGTCATAATGACAGAAAGGGGGGTTGCCCTCAGTTCTCTGTGGTAGCTTTACGATTTACCTAGAGGCTAAAGAACAAATATGCCCTGACAATCTCATTCACTTTATTAGTAGGAATAGCAGAGCAACAGTGATGTCGATGCATTTTCCTACCACAATTGTGTATGGCTTCCTCTACCATTTACTGAGGGCTGACGTGGTTTTCTTTATCTATTGCTCCCTGAGGAGAATCTGCTTCTCCTGCTGATTGGGATCACATAATAGAATTGTTAGGTAGGGAGCAAGGTGTAGAGGAAAACAACACAAGGTGTTAAATTATATGCACTATATGTTTGAATGTTCAGCTTTTGCATCTGTTAGCTGTGTGATCCTTGATAAAATACTTCAGTGAGTCTTAGTTCTCTCTCGTAGAACAATGACGACAATTCTAGAAATATAGCTTTTGGTGAGAACCTTATTAGCCATTCAGTATTTTCTGTCTGCTCTATTTTTATCCCATATACCTGAAATTTGAGGTAGTTTGATAGCATTGGATAAAGGATAATAGATTAGGACAAAATGCATTTGTAATTTATTACTATTGTTGTTGCTTTATTGTTATTTTGCTCCAAATATCTTTGGTGTTAAATCTCCTGCTTAAAAACAACAATGAGATTAACAGCAACAAAATGATGAAATCTGGGATCTTGCTTAGTTAACAAAAAATTAAAGGTCACAGTGTCCTAGGTGCTAATGCCCCAGGTGTTGCTTAAGCCAAGTTTGAGAGATGTCAATCTTATCTTTTAAGTTACAATAAAGGTATTTCAGTTTGATAGCAAGCAAGCTTCTTCAGGCTTAGGCCAGAATTTCACTGAAATAAAATGCAAACATAACTGTATTTTCCCACTCTTCTCAGTAAACCATTATAGCTGTGTTTTGGCTATTTTGTAGAATTTATGTGTTTCTTACAATTCCCTACACATTTATTTTAAGACTACAAGGTCAAGGATGCCCGTTTACAGTGGGCCTTCCTCGATCTATATTACCAACCCAAGGGATAGGAAAAAAATCTTCCCATTATTTTCTTAATTGGGCTTTATCCAAATTTCCCAAAAACATATTTCTTTGCATCAGTTTCTACAAAGAAAGCAGTTCTACCTCATTCAATTTTCTCTGCTCAAAGTGTAGGCTCATCCTCGTACATTTCATAGTCTCATTTGGAGTATTACAACAGTGCGTCCATCTTTCTGAAATGTCTGCACTCATTTAACTCATTGATGATATTTCAACAACATCATTACTTAGAAATGCTAAGGCATTGGGAAAAATAGAACAGATGCTGTGTGTATTATCACCGGAAAGCAGAGAGGAGAACTGATAGCAGATAGTAACCCTCAATGGGGTAATTGAGCTGTCTATGGTGGATCTGCTGGAATGTATTATTTTCCTAACTACAGATAGATGGTATTTACTCTGGGCCTTCAGTGCTTGAATGGTTGCATTGTTATCCTGAGATTAAGTCCAGTGTTACTAATGATTGGACCTTTGATTATAGACCTCCCTTTAAAACACAGGCCTGAGACAAAGATTTAATTTGAGATGACTCAGAGGGTGATGTTCCTTTTTCTGAAAAATATTTCAGTAGCAGCTGTGTTTGCTGGCAGTAATCCTACCCAAATTCTGACCTAGGTTGACTTGGTGGTCCTTTTCTGAAAAGTTATTTTGGAGAAAGTTTTCTTATTAGCAAATGAACTTTATTAAGATCCAGTAAGATATTTCCATATATTAGTAAAATTTTACTGTTTTACAACACTCTATTTTTTTAACTTTCATTCATTTAATCACAAAAGTGAGATTATCTATATTGTAATAGGTAAACAATTAATAAATGAAAGTGTGATTATAGCCAAGATTGATGTTTAGTTTTTATATATATTAATGGTCGTATTTATTGATTTTGAAAATATTAAAGTATTTCATATTTTTTGTCAAATCCTCAAATGTTCCAAGTGCCCTCCACTCTACCTACTATCCCCAACTCTATCTACTACTGCCCCACCTACCTTCACAATTTCCCTAGAATCCCTGGACCTGCACACAGAGGCCTATAGGATGCCAGTCCAACTACGTCTACTGTTGTTTTAGCTCTTTCTCACCATTTTTCCATGCCTGTGAGTCAATCAAGTCACCATGGCTCTTAAACACCTGTTTTCATTTATATCCATGCTCCCTATACAAGTAAAGAAGGTGTCTTCTATAATGGTGATGGCAACACCTCAGAGAACAAATTTTTAATCCCCTTTTGCATGCTCCACAGATTATAGCTATGAGCCATTAGATAGCTTTTCTTCACAGTTATTCTTTTATTACCTTTAATACAAACTGCAACCTATATAGGACTTGCCTAAGCAGAGCCAGGAAGACTAAGAATTAAAACCATAGTCAGTAATGAAAGAAAAATCAAGCTTTGGCTGGGTACAAGGGATCTTGCAAAGAGAGCTTGTAATCAACAGAAAAGAAGTGTGAGTCGCAGACAAAAGATTTTGAGTAGTTGTGAGCTGGGGAACATGCAAGTGTGAATACCTCTTTTTACCATGAAAGTTAAATTTTATTACCATTTAATAGGATAGCTTAATAAAATCAACTGAATCCCCATACATACTAGATGTTGCAACATAATTATTAAAAAAATAATAAAAATAAAAGATAATGATTATGTAGTGTTCAATCCATGCTGCACACAATTCTAAACATGTCTTTAACCACATTAATAGTAGAATTATCACTATTCTCTTCATTGTACTGATGAGAAACTAATGCCTAAGGGGTTATTTAAAATTTAAGTGAGCAGTATTGTTTAAATCATCTCCTAACCACTCTGTTGGAGAGGAAGGAATTCCCACCCTAGGATTATGGCAGTGAAGAAACATAATATTTGATATTGAACAGATGGGATTGGTAGAAGTTTATTTGTAACATACTCGTATACTCAAAGTCCAGTGAAGAAGGACACCATACAGTACCCAGGGACAGAAAAGGGTTGTAATCAGAAGCAGAGTGAAAAAACAGAGCTTTGGGAGGGAAGTTTTATAGTATCAAGAGGACGAGGTGCCCCCTAGTTCACGCACAAGGATGTGATTGAATGCTATGTAAAATTCTTCTGGCTGGCAGGGAACTGAAACTACTGTTCAGCGATAAATGGGAACTGCCTTGTTTCTCTAGAGGGCCTTATCATGAAAACTGAGTGGGGAACTTGTCGTTGGGCCATCAAGGCCCTCTGGGTATCAGCAGTTGTTGAGGAAGCAGATAATATTGGACCTTTAATTTTAGACCTTACACTTGAAGTATCATGGTTCACGTTTCAGGAAGCCCAGTAAATTTTTGTGATGTAATGTGAAGTTGAAAGTAGAGATTTTGAACTTAGGAAATCACATGCAATATATAAGGGCAAGACAAGTTTAATGCAGTTCCTGTTAGACCTGCTGAAACTGAGAATAGATAGAGTAGTAGAATGACGTCAGCAAGATGGCCAAATGAGGGGTTCCAGCCTTTACATCCTCACAATAATTTAGCAACCATCCATAGATGAAAACACCTTCATGAGAGTTCAGAATCCAGGTGATAGGTTACAGTACCCCAATGGAGCACAGAAGAAAGAAAGATGCATTGGAAAAGGCTTAAGAACAGTTCCTCTTCATCTGCATCACCCCACCCCAAGCTGGTGCAGCTCCTTGGCATGTGAGTTCTCTTCTGGAAGAATAAGAGAATGAAGTGAGTGTTCAACTTCCACAGTCTTTTAAGGCACCAACAAGATGACTGCTTTTATTGTTCCTCCCTCAAAACACTGAGGAAATTGGTATAGCTATATTGCTTGGAGGCAGTTAAAAAAGAAACAAACAAAAAAAAGGGGCAACGGCTTTCAATAAGCAGCATGGAGATCTCAACAGCTGTCTCATTGCCCTTGAAAGATAGCTTTCTCATGGACCCAGGCAGTTCACAGACCCCACCAACCAGCCCAACTAGAATCTCTGACCAGGCTTACTGATGAAGAACTTTCATTGCCAAAACCAGTCTGTAAATACTGGCAGAGGTGTTTGTTTTTTCAAATGCATAGACCCCAACACAAGGCTACAAGGATCATGAAGACTCAAGGAAATATGACACCACCAAAGTAAGGAAATAATGCTCCAGCAATTTATCCTAAAGAAATGGAGATCTACAATAGCCAAGATATGTAATCAACCTAAATATAAAAATATTATATATATATATATATATATATATACACACACACACACACACACACACACACACACACACACACATAGAGATATATGGGTATATATATATATATACATATATAACATACATACATATGTTATATATGTATATATGTGTGTGTATATATATATACCCATGTATGTATGTGTGTGTATATATGTATATAATATTTTTATACTTAGGTTGATATATACATATATGTATACATGTATATATGTGTGTATGTACATATATATATGTATGAGTGTGTGTGGGGATATATATATACGTGTGTGTGTATATATATATATATATATACACATATATATATGTATATATATATATATATGTATATATATATATATATATCAGTCCTAAAAAGAAGGAAGTCTTGTTTGCTACAACATGAATGAAACTAGAAGGCCTTCTATTAAGTGAAATAAACCAGGCACAGAAAGACACATATTGTATAATCTCATTTGTATATGTAATCTAAAAGAGTTGAACTTATAGAAGCAGAGAGTGGAATGGTGGGGCTGGGGGTGGGGTGGCATGGGAAATGGGGAGATATTCAAAGGGGGAAAATTGCAGTTATGTAAGATGGATAAATCCAGGGATATAATGTATAGCATGATGACTATAGTTAATAGTACTGTATTGAATACTGGAAATATACTAACAGAGTAGATTTCAGGGTCTTTCATCACACAAAAATATAGTAACTATGAGAAAATGATAGTTAATTAGCTTGATTGTAGGAATCATTTTACTATGTACAGTGGATCTTTAAACAATATGGGGTTTAAGGGTGCCAACCTCCTGTGAAGTTAAAAATCTGCATATAACTTCTGCCTTCCTCAAAATTTAACCACAGTCATCTCTTGGTATCCACTAGGGATTGGTTCTAGGACCTCCATTACCAAAATCTGTAATGCTCAACTGCCTCCTATAAAATGGCATAGAACAATACACACAGTTGGTCATCTGCATTCGTATATTCCCAACCACAGATGCAAAACTTGGGGATAGAAAGGCACAACTGTGTATTTATTGAAAAAAATCTGCATGTATTTGGATGCATACAGCTGAACGTGTGCTGTTTAAGGGTCAACTGTATGTGTATATCAAATCATCATGGTTACACTTTAAATGTATACAGTAGTTATTGAAAAAAAAGAAAAATTGAGATCTAGGAACTTTTTGACAAAGAACCAAAGATTATCTTGAAATTTAGTTAGCTACAAGAGAACAAAGGTAGACAAATAAAACAAATAAGGAAAACAATGAACAAAATGAGAAGTTCAACAAAAAGAAACTAAAAAAGAACCCAACAGAAATTTCAGAGCTAAAGAATATAATAATTGAATGAAAATTTTAATAGAGAGCTCAACGTCACTCAGTTAAGCAGCAGAAAGAATGGGTGAACTCACTAGGTCATTTGAGATTATACAGCCAGAGAAACAACAACTAAAAAGATATTGTATAATAAACAATATTGTCATTATTAAGATGATATTCTATATTTTGTAAATGTAAGTTGTACAATGATTGTCAGTTTAATGGAGAAGTCTTTTAAAAACCTTAATGTAGTTCCATATATTAAAACATGGTTCAAACAGAGTATTATTTGGATATTGATAGCTGTGTCCACAAATATCACACAATTGATGAAAATTAACAAGTTATAGACATAACTTATAAAGCATGCAGTCTGTGTAGAGGTTATAAAGAGCTTAGGCCAAAAACAAAGAGGGAAGACTGCCCAGAATTGCCCTCATATGACCACGGCAAATTCAGATGGTTTCCAAAACCACTCTAAATTATGATAATTCATCAGAGACTTATAGAACTCATTGAGAGTTTTTATAGTCACTGCTAAAGTTTATTACAGGCAAAGGATATGGATTAAGATCAGCCAAAGTAAGAGATCCATATATCAGAATGTAGGAGTGTTCAAACATGGACCTGTTATTCTCTCACCCTGGAGTCAGGATGCACTACTCTTCCAGGATTGATGTGTAATATGTGGATTATAGACAATCAGAGAAGCTTAGAGAAGCTCAGCCAAGCTTCAGGGTCCAGAGTTTTTATTAAGGTTCCATTATGTAGGCATCATTGATTGATGGTCTGCGTGGCTTTCAGTCTCCAGGTTCATTCATACTACATGAACTAAAGCCCTTACCTATAGTAAAATGAAGACTATCTAGTATAACCCAAAGCTCTCAAGTAAACCAAGACATGCCTATCATCCATAACATTTTAGGGTCCCAGAGAGTGGAAGGTGAGGGCAAAGACTAGAACTCTCTTTGGACAGTGTCAAACTCTTCATTATGCAAATAATACACAATTTTAAATATTTGAATTATATTAACTCACTAGTTATTAATATATTTGATACCACTTCTGTTTACATCCATGTAAAATAAAAGATTATGGGTTTTAATTTTATCCTGTGTAGTATTCTCCTAAGTTTCTAGTGTGTCATATTTATCATTTATAATTAAAAGTAAAATATGTATACATAATATTGTCAGAATATTTTATTCTTCCTACTAAAGCAAAATATATCACGGATAATCTAAATCCTCTACCTCTTTATAATAGTTACTCCTTTGATAGATTTTTTTTTGTATGACAAGTATGATATATTTTGGTAAAAATATAGCTGTATTTTATTTAAAATTCTTTATTATTAATCCTATGGTGTTAGAAATTGAATTTCCTTTTATTATAAATTGCTGAGATTTAATTATAGCATTATAGTTTTTCTTTTGTTCTCTTTTGTTTTGCTTTGTTTTGGTTATAGATTAAAAATTGTTTTCAATAAGATGTAAAGGCATCTTCTGTTTTTGTTTTTGTTTTCATGATTCAGAATTCTGGAATATTCTTTTATTAAACTACTAAATTATAAATTACAGTTTTTATTCTTTATGAAATAAGTTCTTCTTACATTTGTCTTTTTCTTTGTATAGCACCTCTGACATGACACAAATTTTAGAGGTGGAGGTTGAAATAGTCAACCATAAAATCTTGTTTTTCTTTTTTGCAGTTCTGAGAAGAAAATAATGGATGGTGTTCTGTGACATTTGCTATCAATTAAAATGGTTAGGTTTAAAAATCTTGACTGCTTGGGCATTTGTTCAGTTTTTCCAAGTTAATTTTTCCTAAAATCAGTTTATTTTGTTACCAGCTAAGAGAGTCTTCCTTATAAAAAAAATTCTCATAATGAAAAGAGCAAAACTGCTGCTCTGATGTAGCTATGAAAGTGAAATTATTATGATATCTCCATTGAAATTTTCTTTTTTTAAATTAAAGTTTATTGTGGTGACAATTATTAGTCATCTATAACATTTTTCTAGTTTCACTAGCATGCAAATTACTTAAGCAAGTCAGATATAAATTCATATTTCTGTTTTTAAATCAGAAAATTCCTATGGCCCCTTGCATGGTAAGACTCTTCTGCAGTCCTACCACAGAAGCAGCATTACATAAGGTTGGGTGCTGGGTTTTCCTCCCTTTGTGTTTTTCAAGGTAAAACTATGGCTGTTACTGAAATATCCTTGCATAGGTCTTCATTTCCTGAGGATTTAAATGCTATGATCTTCTAGTTTTCATTAATAGAGTCTTATAAAGCAACTGAGACTTGATGGATTCTAATGAGGGCAAGATATTATTACTGTCCTTATTAATGCTTTGTAACTGATTTGAACTAAACTGCAATGTACACTTCCTAAATTAATTATTTCAATCTAGTAAGAAATGACTCTTCTAAGGTCAGTCATTAAAGTCAGCGATTCATTAAAATGATGCCTATTATTAGGACAGACGAGTTTGTAGAAGGCAAAAGAGAATGGATGTCAGTGGCTTGCTGCCAAGTGACAGGGCCCACATTCAATTATTTATGCTTTTTAATATTAAAAAATAAAATTTAAGGTAAAGGTAACATCAGAAATTTTATTGAATTTATTTTGAAACACCTGAAAAATTTAAGAAGTTAATCCATATAGTGAGTTGATGAGTTTTTTTCTAAAGAAAAAGCAATTTATTCACAGCAAGGTGATGATCATTTTAGTTTAGCTTGCAGATACAGTTCTTCATCAAGTCCCTATTTTACTCCTCAGCAAAAAATGGTGCTTGATCAGTTTGATTGCGATTTCATACTTCCTACCCTGAAGTACATTCACCTGTCGGCAAAACCCATTTCATAATTGGTTGTATGTTCACTAGCACTTCTGACATGCACAAGTCTCCACTAATTGTTTGGTCTCTGACTGGTTCACTTTAGGCACTGAAAATACAAGGTCTCCACCTGTTAGTCTTCTATGTACCCTGACAATTCCACCTTTGGCAAACAGAACATGGAAATGTAAGCATGAGTGTCTACATTTAAACATATTCATAAAACTTCATTAAGTCCTTCTGCAAAAGCAGAGGCAGACATCAAAATTATAAAGATTAGAGTCAATTATGGAAAATCAACCATTCTGCTGTTGATGCTGTGTGACAATTTCCAGAGCAGATGTTCTAGTATCTGGTGACCAGCAGAACGTGAAGACAGGAAGAATGTAAACTTTCCAACTTGACCATTTTAATGACTGTCTTAGAGATCTTCTTTTAAAGAGGTCTCTCTAAAGTGATAATAATGCCTGCACTATATGGTATAAAACACTTAACTTTAATTTTTTTTTTTAATTTTATTTTATTAAATTTATTGGGGTGACAATTGTTAGTAAAATTACATAGATTTCAGGTGTACAATTCTGTATTACATCATCTATAAATCCCATTGTGTGTTCATCACCCAGAGTCAGTTCTCCTTCCATCACCATATATGCGATCCTCCTTACCCTCATCTCCCACCCCCCACCCACCACCCCCCTTACCCTCAGGCAACCACTAAACTATTGTCTGTGTCTATGAGTTTCTGTTTCTCATTTGTTTGTCTTGTTCTTTTGTTGTTTTTGGTTTATATACCACACATCAGTGAAATCACATGGTTCTCTGCTTTTTCTCTCTGACTTATTTCACTCAGCATTACTCTCTCAAGATCCATCCATGTTGTCACAAATGTTCCTGTATCATCTTTTCTTACCGCCGAATAGTATTCCATTGTGTATATATACCACAACTTCTTTATCCATTCATCTATCGAAGGACATTTTGGTTGTTTCCATGTCTTGGCCACCATAAACAAAGCTGCAATGAACATTGGAGCACACGTGTCTTTATCTCTAAATGTTTTCAGATTTTTTGGGTAGATACCCAGGAGAGGGATTGCTGGGTCATATGGCAATTCTATTTGTAATTTTTTGAGGAACCTCCACACTGCCCTCCACAACGGCTGCACCAGTCTGCATTCCCACCAACAGTGTATGAGGGTTCCTTTTTCTCCACAGCCTCTCCAACATTTGTTACTATTTGTCTTGTTGATGATAGCCATTCTGACTGGGGTGAGGTGATATCTCATTGTGGTTTTGATTTGCATTTCTCTGATGTATAGTGATGTTATGATGACTACAAAATCGAGAAGCACAAGGAAAAATTCACAATAAGAACAAAATCAAGACTATATTATTTTTTACATTCAGCTTACATTGAATTATTTTGTTATTCCAAACTGAATCTGAAAGCTTTTGGAAATAATTTACCTGTTGATCGGGAATGGCGATATTGCTTTCAAACACAGGGATAAGGGGAGCGACTCTAATTATAGCAAATATATCCTAGAGGTTAAATATTTAATGAAATCATTATCTATAATTATCAGGCATCCATGGGAACAAGGGACTAGGGGCATGAAGAAATTCCAACATCATGTAACATCATTTAAATTGACTACCTAGAACTCTTATGAGTTGACACCTGTCATATTTAGTGCCAGACACTACTGAGTATTTTATGAACAGAATCTTGATTTAATAAGTACAGAGACTGGATCAATTTCTCAAAGATAAAGTCTAAATAACACAGTTTACAAATACATAGGAGTAAATTAGAAATCCAATTAATTACCCAAATTAACTGACAAAAATATGCAAAGATAAATCATGAGTATGTGTATATGCATATGCTAATACATGTATGCATACATTAATAAATTGGTGTATATATGCACTATGTATATGTATAAAGCATGTATATATAAAATCACTTTCCCATATATGTATGTATGTACACATATGTGCATATATCTTCTTTTGCTACAAAATGGCTACATGTGATATAAACTTATAATTAGTTGGCTTCTTAGTGAGTTTTAGAGTAAACTGTTCAGTTTGTGTAACAAGGGGTCCTGGGCTAGACGGTGAATAAATTATAGTTAGCATGTACTATTAAACACATGCTTTGAAAGATTTTGCTCTTCCTATATTAGTAAAATATAAGGAAAACAAGCAAGTAGGAAGAAATGTCATAACATTTTCTACAGATATCATAATAATTTTACAAACTCTCTTCAACTATCTTTCCCATGAAAAATAAACAAGAGTAACCAGGGCAGAGATCAGGATTACTGTGCCTACAGGTCTTACTTGACCTGTCTTCCTTGAGGACATATTCAGGCAAGTAGCCTTCACAGCAAAGAACTCAATGGGTGTATATTGAGACTGAATAAAGAAGCTCTGTCATTTGGAACCATTTGTTTTTTCCCTAAGATAGTGGCTTCCATTGCATTCTAATAAAGTCTTTATTTTATTTTTCAAAATTAAAGCATCCTGGATCTCATTTCACTGAATCCAAGCTGTGAGCGCCTCAGCTGGGCTTGATCGGTCAGCTGCTGAGTACTGCCCTAGAGCAGCAGTTAATGCCACAGCAGCAATTGTCTCACAAGCTACTGTACTGATTATCTATTGCTACATGGCAAACTACTCTAAAACTTAGAGCTGTAAACAATAACCGTTTTATTGTACTTATGAATTCTGAGGGTCAGGACTTAGGACAGATCCCAGCAGGAATGACTTCTGTCCCAGATTGTATTTTCCAGAAATAACTGGACTGTACCTCCCATTTACATGCTTTTCTGCAAGGTGACCTTGCTATATTTCCATCAAGTATGGAGCTTAATTCTCATCACATGCATCTGGGCTGATCTTAGGACTCAAAAGTAGAAGTGATGCTGTGTACCTTCGAAGCTAGATCAATGAAGGCCATACCTCTTCTGTCTGGTGGTCATGGAGGCTTTGTTGTGTGAACATTCTCTCTTGGAAGGCTTCCTCTCAGGACCTGTTTTCTATGCTGTGGGAAGTCCAAACCACGTGGAGAAGCCACATGTCACATTTCTGTTTGATAGTCACCTTTTGACACCTACCATTTCTTCTTCTGTCTTATATTTCTGGTTAAAGGCAAATTTAGTTATAGGAGAAAAGCTGTATGAGCACAGCACCATTTGTTACCATAGTGAAGATTTTGTAATGTAATTCAAACAAGGATCAGGAGAAATGCTCTTTTTATCAAATGAAGTCAGGGTCACTCTTTTGTCAGCAGTGGGATCAGCATTATGTTAATAGGAGAGATTTCTCACCTAGATCAATAAGAAAGGTGTTTGAAAGGAAAATTAATCCTCAGAGAATGAGGTCTGTTTTAAAATTGCAGTTACTGTAAGATTAACCCAACCACACATCAAAGAAGAGACCCTAGCCTTCCCACCATGTCTGGCCTTGACCCTTGTTCTTCTGTTGGATAAAGTTCCAGGAAAGCCAACACTGGATGGAGACACTAGCCTTCATCACATCAAAGCTGAAAATAGAAGCAGACTCAAGAGACATGTGTAAGAATAGGAAGGGCCTAAAGGAAACACAGATACAATTTTTCTACAGAAGGGATTAGAGGAATCCAGGACAGGTGGCAGTTGGTGTGGGGGTGGAGCATGGGACAAAGATGGAAGGCTGTAGTAGGAAAGAGCCATGAGAAGTGAGCAGGGACTGAGTTGGGAAAGAAGACAATAAGCACAAGTGAGCACTTTTCAGGCCTGAAAATGGGGTGTAGTTCCTAGGAAAGTAGATAAACCAGAGCACAGGGCTAATTCCTCAGACCACAACAATCCCAGCAATTGTCACTTCCAACTTTTTATAGAATTGGGAATATTAATTTCATAAACAAACAATAAATACAAACAATAAATACAACTGTTTTACATTCTTCAGGTTTTTGTTTGTTTGTTTATTTATTTATTTTATAAAGGAATGTTAAGTAAACCATTATCTGAAATAGGTATAGATCAAACTCCGCCCCAACAGACATGGAGATTTCACTAGCACCTCTTTGCTTACTAGAATAGAAAAATCTATCACCAGATAACAATCTACCTGTAGAAGCAGCTAGATGGATTGCAGGTATGACTGCCCTAGTCCCAGAGTATAACTATAAGCAAATATGTTACCTATGTTAGAAATTTTTCATGGTATGATGACAACAATAAAGACTAAGAATGTCATTATAACTATGTGCTTTACAGATAAAAAAGGGATAGGAATTGAAAACTGGGTAGAAGTGGACTGATAAAATGTTTCTAATTATACCTTTTTCCCCCTATATCCCATCACTAATGAAATTAATTGAAGCTGTTCTGTGTCTTTAAGTCGACTCTGTATCTCTGAGTTTATCTACATGTTGATTTTACAGGTTAATCTGATATAGATTTTATGTTTAAATTCCATCTTGGTTTGCTGGAGTGGAAGTAATGGAATTTCAAATTCACATTTACAAATCAAATCTTTTTGTGTGATAGAGGGAAGAAGTATGTAATTGTGTAACAGTCAGAACAAGGAAAAGGTAAAGAGATCAAGCAGATAATGGAGGCAGGTCAGACCATAGACTAGGATCATGTGTTTAATCTGAAATCTTATACAAAAAACAAATAGTAGGGCAAGGAGTTGGTCAGAAGCCAGAGAGTAAGAAAAAAAAGAAAGAGGACTCAGAGACAGAGAAATAGTATGGCATTCTAGTCATACACGTATATAAAATGGAAAGGATACAGTCATAGCAGGTCCAAGGTCCCAGGGACAAAGAAACCAACATTGTTTATATGCCTCCTGGGGGAGCTGAGCTGACCTCCATGAATACATGAGAACACCTCCTGCTACAGGTCGTGAATGTAGCTGCCAAGTATCAAAAGTATCTAATTTATCAGCATTTTCATTGCTATTTCTATCTACTCTATAACCAGAAAAAACAGGCCTCCCAATGGGTACTTAAAAATAAATTCTGATGAACAGTATTCAGTCTCTAATGCTCATTTTCAGTCTGTGTGTGTCTTTTGATCATTCAAACCACAGATGAATGCAACAAGTATTCATCTATGTGACTTGGTGAATGACAAATGCCTTGTAAACCTCAGACCCAAATATCGTCAAGGTCTTGGGCCAGTGGGACAGCACGGATTTGCAATTCCTCTGTAATGTATTAAAACATATACCATTATGTTTTTAAAATATTTAAGATTATATTAAATCATAAATACGAGTATGATATTTCATTAAGGAAGATCGACATAATTTTTCATTTACTGTTTATGCTCTGATGATTTCTGAAAGGTTATCTATCTTAAAGCATTTTATGTTTTTTTGTGTGTTTTTTTTAAATAACATCTACAAGTGAAAGTTGAGCTAGACTTTAAAACTACAAGAATTAGTGGTATGTCTTTTATGATCCCAATAACTTTTTTGGCAATAAAGAAATTGTTAATCATATTAAGCATTCTTTTATTTATAGATTTTTAATGCAATCATATATTATAAATTTAGTTGATTTCATAAACCCATGTTGAATTGAGTTGTTTATTTTTATTATTTACACTGCTATTTTTATAATTCACATTTGTACTCTGTTTTGAACATTCTTCTGTTTTATCTGAATGTTTAATTATGATGTTAAACATCCAATATTTAATTCTCATGCACACTCTATCTTCAAGTAGTAAGTACACTTTATTTTCTGTAGTGATTGAAATTGTAAACTCTTATGCATGGGTTAAACTCAATGACACATAAATTACCAGCTACGAGATTTATGGCAAGTTATCCTTGCTGAGTCATATTTTTTTTTTTTTAATTTTTGACATTCAATATTATTTTATATTAATTTCAGGTGTACAGAATAGTGGTTAGACATTTATGTAATTTAGGAAGTGATCTCCTGACTCTACTCGCCTGGCACTATACATAGTTATTATCATACTATTGACTATATTTCTTATGCTTTACTTTACATCCCCATGACTATTTTAAAACTACCAATTTGAATTTCTTAATCCCTTCACTTTTTCATCCTGCTCCTAACCATCTTCTATCAATCACCCTGAAAGATGTAGTGTCCTTCTGACACCATACATAGTTATTATAATATTATTGACTATATTCCTTAGGCTATACCCTACATCCCCATGACTATTACTATGTAAGAACAAATTTGTACTTCTTAATCCCTTCCCTATTTCACCCACACCAAACCCCTCCCATCTGGAAACCATCAAATTGTTCTTTGTATCTATGAGTCTCTTTCTGTTTTTTTGTTTTGTTTTTTACATTCCACAATTAAGTGAAATCATATGACATTTGTATTTTGCTGTCTGACATACTCCACTCAGCACAATACTCTCTAGGTTCATCTATGTTGTTGCAGATGGCAAGATTTCATTCTTTATTTATGGCTGAGTAATATTCCACTGTATATATGTACCACCTCTTCTTTATCCACACATCCATTCAGAGACACCCAGGTTGCCTTCATATCTTGGCTATTATAAATAATGCTGCAATGAACGTATGAATGCACATGTCTCCTTGAAGTAGCATTTTGGGTTTCTTCAGATAAATACCCAGAATTGGGATTACTAGATCCTTCTTTGTCTGAAGTTGTAGCATTTGTTTTAAGGTGTATGTTGTCTAGTATAAGTATTTCTCCCCCAGATTTTGTTTGTTTGCTTGTTTGCATTTTCATGAAATATCGTTTTTCCATCCCTTTATTTTCAGTCTTTGTGTATCTTTTGATCTGAAGTGGATCTCTTGTAGGTAGCATATGTAAGGGTTCTGTTTTCGTATCCCTTCAGGAAGTCCATCTTTGATTGAACTGTTTAATCCATTTACATTTAAAGTAATTGTTGGTAGATATGTAGTTATTGCGATTTTATTATTCATATATATCATTTTATTAACTTCATCTTAAAGAAGTTCCTCTCAGATTCCTTGTAATACTGGTTTGGTTGTTTTGAACTCCTTTAGCTTTTTCTTGTCAGGGAAGCTCTTTATCTGTCCTTTAGCTTTAAATGATAGCTTTGCTGGGGAATCTTGGTTGAAGGTCCTTGCTTTTCATCACATTATTAAATGTTTTGTGCCAATCCCTTTTGGCCTACAAAGTTTCTGTTGAAAAATCAGCTGACAGTCTTATGGGAATTCCCCTGTAGGTAACTAACTGCTTTTCTCTTGCTACTTTTAAGATTCTCTCTTTGTGTTTAACATTGGCATTTTCATTATGATGTATCTTGGTGTGGGCCTCTTTGGGTTCATCTTGTTTGGGACTCTCTGCACTTGCTGGGCTTGTATATCTATTTCTTTCACCAGGTTAGGGAAGTTTTCTGTCATTATTTCTTCAAATAGGTTTTCAATCTCTTGCTCTCTTTTCTTTTCATACCCCTATGATGCTGAGAATGTTGGTATGATTGATGCTGTTCCAAAGGCCCCTTAAACTCTCCTCATATTTTTTGTTTGTTTGTTTTTGTTTTTGTTTTGCTGTTCTGATTTGATGTTTTCTGCTACCTTAATTTCTAAATCGCTGATTCAATCCTCTGTTTTGTCTAATCTACTGCTGATTTCCCATAATGTAATCTTCATTTTCCTTATTGTATTCTTTATTTCTGACTGGTTCTTTTTACGTTTTCTACATCCATTTTTAAGTTTTCTATTTATTTGTTGAACTTCTACCTGAGATCATTGAGCATCCTTATAACCAGTGTTTGGAACTGTGTGTCTGGTAGATTTCTTGTCTCCATTTTGTTTAGTTATTTTCCTGGATCTTTCTTCTTTTCTTTTATTTGGGACATGTTTCATGGTCTCACCATTTTGACTGCTTTCCTGTGTTTGCTTTGCTGCATTAGGTACGGCTGCTATGCCTCCCAGTCTTAGTAGAGTGGGTTTATGTAGGAGGTGTGCTGTGGGGCTCAGTTGCACAGTCTTCCTGATTACCAGAGCCATGCACTCCAGGTGTGTCCCTTGTGTGGATTGGGTGTGCCCTCCTGTTGTAGCTGAGCCTCGGTTGCTGTTCGCACATCAATGGGAGGGATTGATCCTCGGGCTCATTTGTTGTGAGGACTGGCCATGGCTGCAGTGGAGAAATTGTGTTGCAGGGGCTGACCTTAAGAGCAGAATCTGCCTCAGCAGGGCTCTGGTGCCTGCCCAATCCTCCCAGAGGGTGTATCATCCATGGAGGAAACTGAATGTTGTCCCAACTTGTTTTGAAGCTAGACACTGGGCGTGCCAGACACTGGTAGCTGGGACGGGACCTACTGCAAGCCAAGTTCTGCCGCAACCCATGCTCCACCCAGGGCTGCTTGGCAGGAGCCGCAAAGTAATTTGCAGATGGCTGCCATCCATGCTGTCCTTGGAAGTGTCTGGAGAGGCCAAGCTTCAAACCAAGGCTGGCTGCCACTGCTATCAGGCTTAGGGCTGCTTCAGCAAGAGGGTATAGAGCATGGTGAAGCCAGATGATACTTCTCTGGGATCTGTGAACCTTTGAGAGACCCTAGGAAAGCCTATAGCATGAGCCAAGGTAAATAGTGATAGGAAAAAGCCACTGTAAGTGGCTTATGTGCCTGAAAGTTGGGTGGAGTGGGATCTCAGAATCACCAGGGTGCAACAAACAAATGGCTGTGTTAGCCACCTTGATGGAGACTCAGATATGGTGGTTTCCTATGCCTGCATGCTGGGAAGGAGGCAGTCTCAACAAAGAAACAATGGCTTCTGCCAGTCGTCTGTCCAGAAGAAAGCTGCCCCTCCAGCCCTCGCCCTGAGTCCAGACAACTCAGTTCCCCTATGTATTTCCCTGCTACCTCTCTAGCCACTGCCCCAGTGCTGGAGGTCAGAGCCACTGATTCTGTCAGTGAGTGAGTACATGTGCGGTCTTTTTAAAAGGAGTGCCTGGTACTCCAGCCACCCTCGACCTCACTCAGTCACAATCTATGCTTGTTTTCATAACCTGAAATTATGGGAACTTCTCTCCTTGGCACTGGAACCCTGGTCTTGGGAGCCTCTTGTGGTGCTGGGACCCCTTATTCCTTCTGGGGAGACCTCTGCAGTCGAGATATCCCTTTTGATAGTTATGGTCACATGTAGGGGTGGGACCAGCCCGTTACATGTCTCTGGCCCTCCTACCAGTCTCAAGCAGCTTCTTCTGTATGTCCTTATTCATAGGGCTTCGGTTCAGCAATATTTCAGGTGATTCTCAATGATTGTTTTATAATTTAGTTGTAATTTTGATGTGGCCATGAGAGAAGATAAGCACAGCATTTACCTACTGTGCCATCTTGACCAGAACTCTCCCTTGGACTCAATTTCTTAATCTGTAAAATGAGAATAATAATCACAAAAACTCTCAGTGTTATTTGTGAATGAAATTTAATAAACCATGTAAAACTCTTAACATAGTACATGACAAATTGCAGGCACTCATGAAATATATTTGACAATTAATAGTTGATTTTTGTAAAAGTGGAAACCACTGTGGTAGGGAAGATGTGGATATACAAAGTTTGGAGTTGTCAAAGAAAATGTGGAAGGAGAAAGTAGAATGCTTGGGTAAAAGGAGAATGGTAACATTATCACAGATAGGAGAGACCTAAGGGAAATACATGCCAACTTAAATACCTAGTACATGGTGCAGCACGAAGCCCTTTGAGAGCTTAAGCAAGAATATGTCAAGATCAGATTTTATTTGAGGTGGCTAAATATTATAACATAATGGAAGCCAGTTTACCTTCAGACTACAGAAAATGAGATAAGCTAGGATCTTAATATTAGAATCCAAGTAGAAGATGATGAAACATATAAGGTAATGGTAAAGGGGATAGGCAAGTAAGTAGTTAAGAAGAAAGAAATAGAGTTTGAGACTTAAAAGGTAAAAGTAATGAGATAAAATGGGCAGTTGTGAATCATTTTAAAGGATCCAGTTTAAGTGATGATGTCAGAAAGAATGGTGACCTAAAATAATAAAAGAATGGGCTTAAAATGTTACTCTATGATTTAGAAGACAATTTCCTTGGGCAATCTTCTTAACTTATCAGAATTTCCACAGACACATCACAGAGTGGATGACATTAATGAGAAAAGTTTTTTGTTGTTGTTGTTGTTGTTTTGTTTGTTTGTTTGTTTTTAAATTTTATTTTATTAAATTTATTGGGGTGACAATTGTTAGTAAAATTACATAGATTTCAGGTGCACAATTCTGTATTACATCATCTATAAATCCTATTGTGTGTTCATCACCCAGAGTCAGTTCTCCTTCCATCACCATATATTCGATCCCCCTTACCCTCATCTCCCACCCCCGACCCCCACCCCCCTTACCCTCTGGCAATCACTAAACTATTGTCTGTGTCTATGAGTTTCTGTTTCTCATTTGTTTGTCTTGTTCTTTTGTTGTTTTTGGTTTATATACCACATATCAGTGAAATCACATGGTTCTCTGCTTTTTCTGTCTGACTTATTTCGCTCAGCATTACTCTCTCAAGATCCATCCATGTTGTCACAAATGTTCCTATATCATCTTTTCTTACCGCCGAATAGTATTCCATTGTGTATATATACCACAACTTCTTTATCCATTCATCTATCGAAGGACATTTTGGTTGTTTCCATGTCTTGGCCACCATAAACAAAGCTGCAATGAACATTGGAGCACACGTGTCTTTATCTCTAAATGTTTTCAGATTTTTTGGGTAGATACCCAGGAGAGGGATTGCTGGGTCATATGGCAATTCTATTTGTAATTTTTTGAGGAACCTCCACACTGCTTTCCATAATGGCTGCACCAGTCTGCATTCCCACCAACAGTGTATGAGGGTTCCTTTTTCTCCACAGCCTCTCCAACATTTGTTACTATTTGTCTTGTTGATGATAGCCATTCTGACCGGGGTGAGGTGATATCTCATTGTGGTTTTGATTTGCATTTCTCTGATGATTAGTGATGTTGAGCATTTTTTCATATGTCTATTTGCCATTTGTATGTTCTCTTTGGAGAAATGTCTCTTCAAGTCCTCTGCCCATTTTTCAATTGGGTTGTTTGTTTTTTTGTTGTTGAGTTGCATGAGTTCCTTGTATATTCTGGATACTAGCCCCTTATCCGAGGCACTGTTTGCAAAAATCTTCTCCCATTCAGTTGGTGGCCTCTTTATTTTGTCAATGGTTTCTTTCGCTGTGCAGAAGCTTTTAAGTTTCATATAGTCCCATTCGTTTATTTTAGCTTTTACTTCCATTGCCTTTGGAGTCAAGTTCATAAAATGCTCTTTGAACCCAAGGTCCATAAGTTTAGTACCTATGTTTTCTTCTATGCAGTTTATTGTATCAGGTCTTATACGAGAAAAGTTAAAGGCGAAACAACACATTGCCATAAACAGCAATTAATGAAAATTTTAATATACCTTTTCATTGACTGAGGGAAATAATGCATTATAATATATAAGGGAATAAAAAAGAAGAAATAACATTTTGGGGAAAAAATGAACAGTACAGTTCTGGGTATTTTAAATTTGAATAATTTGTCTAAAAACTGCACAGACAGGAGGGTTGTGTTGGAAATTTCATGACATGAAACTCAGAACAGGATTCGTTCTGAACTTATATTCTGAAGTATATTCATTTGGGACTCATAGAAGCTGGAAATAGAATCATGGGTTTGCATTCATTTAAACAATTGAAAAACAATGCAACATTCTGGATATTCAAAAAGAGCTTGAAAAACAATGCAATATCAAGGATCTTAAAGTTAGTCAAATTTTACCTTAGAACTAAATAATAAACCAATATATAAATTATATAATCAAGACACTGCAAAAATTACCCTGAAAAGATTCCAAGTCTCCCAGCTCTTCCTAAAGAAAAAGAGAGGTGGTGTATTTGTGAACAACTGGAAATACAGATAAAAGGGAGTGGGACTAAGCAGCTCTCAACGAATCATTATCCAGAAAAGATACATCTTGGTCCAAATACTTGTTTCTGGCTGGTGTATCTCTATTGCATAGACAAATGTAACAGGCTATCCTTAGCTGGTGGCATTAAACATTAAAATGAAAATGAATTCTTCTGCATGTTGGCTCACTAAGAAGTTTGCCTATTAAATTTTTATCTCCCATCTATCTATCTACAGGGAGAGAATACACTGCTTAGAGAACGCCAGCATCCACCCCCTCTTTGGAATTTATAATTCTCAATGTAAATTAACATATTCATATTCTAGCCTTTGTACTTTAGTTACTGTGAGAGAAGTTAATATGTCTGCTATTCAGCAAATTTAGGTCCTTCTGGAGTGATGACAAATCAGATTACTTAACCTGCAGACTGCATGGCATGAGGTTGAACTATAGTAAATTCACCTGGGAACTGCTACCCTATGGAATTTTCTTTGGGAGCCAGTCAGTCTTATCTAGGCATCACCGGAATATGATCCACATCTTTTATGATCAATCTTGTATGGGGTTCTTATGACATTTTTAAGATTTTTTAAAGTTTGATGAAATATGTTAATTTCCTATGCGTATGACTGTAGGTTAGTTCGAACATCTGGTGTTTATACCTGTAATTATATCAATGGTAACACTGTTTAGTTCATACTGGAAGGAAACTAATATAATTATTGTTGATATCACAGGATGATTGACAAGTATTTGACAACCTAGGCATGAACACAAACCCGCTGATTAAATATTACCTAAATAAGGTTGTGTTGTATATGAACAATCATAGACATAAATTCAGAATGACACAGAGTGAAAATATCATGTAGCACTTAAGCATATTGTAATTCTGGCCATACTACTAACTTATGTGTTTCCATTATAGTTTTACTATTACATGCATGTTTATGTCCATGGAGAAAATTCGGAAATTCAACAAGAAAAATGGAAGCGCCAAATTCTTTGATGATTTAATGAATAAGTTTGCAAATTCAGCATATTCACAAATAATCTTTCCTCTATGAAACAGGTTGAGAACCACTGAAACATCTTAGAATGGGGAGATCTCTGTTTAATTTCCCTGTGGAAGGAGAAGAGCTTGAAAATGCTGCTATTTAATAAAAAGGGGAAACCAGCACAGAGTATAAGTGAATAGAGAGTTTTAAGAACAAGGATATGTTCAACAGAGTCAAAATAAGATGAGAATTTAAATACTAAAGTGTAGCACATTTGGAAAGTTGTATGGCACTGCTGATATTAATTATGATGTTGTTGTAAACATATTTCAGAAAGTGGGAATAATTAATAAATATTGAAAAAAAAGCATGGTTCTTGCTCTCAAGGAATTCCAACCATCTAGTAAAAATCCTCTTCTCTTTGTAAGAGTTAATCAAAGCTGATGTATGTTTAATCATGTCTAATAAAAGAATTAGTGCCTTTAGAAGTAGGGGAAACTTGTGCTCACTTATCTATAAACAGTAAAAACACAATTGGATGAAAACAGCTTGGAGAAAAATAGTACAATATATTTGGAAACCTTATCTGATGTAGACAAAAATTGTGTCTATTGCTATGGGGGAGGATTAAAAGAAAACACTTGGCCAAGTTTCTTATCTTTTGCTAAGAGTGAGTTGTACTGACAAAAGTTCACTACACTCCCAGTAGATTCAGAGCTAGCAAAACATTTCAGTATTTACTTAAAAAATGCTTTTTATTATATGAATATAATATAAGCCTGATGAAGATTGTTCTAAAATGGAAGAAGCTGTGAGCTTTCGTGTCAAGAATAAAAAGATTATATTTTATTCCAGAAATTGATCTTAAATCAGTGTTTGGCTCTTTCACAATGACCAGAAAAGTTTCCGTATGGGAATTCCACTTTGATGGTGTTTATATCCTAAAACTTAATAATTATTTTAAGATTATTACATTTTGTCACTCTCACCAATTTACATAATTTTATTATTATTGGATTACCTATTCTGAGCCTACCTTTCTTTTTGAGCCTACCTTTAATAAGTAGTATCTGATAACAAATCAAGTGGGTTAGACTTTTTATATCTCTGTGTGGTTCTGTGTATGTAGATTTGCTTAGACTTATTCAGCTGTTCTCCATAGTTAACACAAATACTTTATGTTTATTTTTACAATGGGATATATTATAGATTGCCTGAATATTGAAGACTTTTATGACCCAGTTGCCTAAATTGGTGGCTACCTGTACTAATAATTACATTGCATAGTTTTACTTATTTAGCTCTGATGTAGGTTTAGAAAAAATAAGACCACCGCCACCACCTTTAGTCATTCAGAAGACATTTACGTAAAAATGATTTACATAGTGTATTAGTTACGGTCTCCAGAACAGAACCAATAGGATGTATAGATATATAGAAAGATATTTGTGTTAAGGAATTGGCTCACATGGTTATGGAGGCTGGCAAGTCCCAAGATATTCAGAGTGAGTTGACAAGTTGAAGATCCAGGAGAGCTGATGGTGTAGTTCTAGTCTAAATGTTGGAAGGCTCAAAACCCCGAAAAAGCCAATGTTTCCATTTGAGACCCGAGGCAGGAAAACAAACAAACAATAAACAAACAAAACTGATGTCCCAGTTCAAGGCAGTCAAGCAGGAGGAATTTCTTCTTACCCATGAGAGGATCATCCTCTTTTGTTCAATTGAGGCCCAAGTGTTGGAGGAACTCCAACACTTTAGGGATGGTGACCTACTTTATTTAATCTACCAACTCAAATGTTAATCTCATTTTTAAACATCCTCACAGGCATATCCAGAAAAATGTTTGATCAAATATCTGTATACCCAACAACCCAGTCATAAAACTAACCATCATAGATCATCTCTTCGTTATTTCTGAAGTAGCATATGTCAGTTTAGAAATGAAAAAGACTATGAATGATTTTTTTTTAAAGCTGACTGGTATTAGATTACCAAACCATGTGCTGCCTTTGACTTGTGATAATTGAATGACATCCTGCTAAAAAGTCATCATAATGACATCATAATTTCAAATTATTTTCATGAAAATGACAGCAATGCTTTTTTTTTTTTCCTTCAAAATTACAATGGTTTATGAAGTGTTTACATGTATCAAAGAAATAGGTTTGTTTTATAGTATTTGTTCCAGAAGGAAGACATACAACTTTACAGACAGAATTTATTAGGGGGATGATTTTAGCTCAGTGTAAACAACTACTATTTAAAAACTAGATGTGAGAAACAATGGGATACCTTACTCAAGAAAACAAGAACCCTGGTCATGGTCCTTAATTGTACACTTGGTATCACACCCCAATGTCTGTATATGGAATAGATTCTAGGGCCAGGGAGGATGTTTTAGAGCACGGGATCACTTTATAGTCCTCTAATAACTGTAAGATTGAATTATTCAAAGAGATTTCTAGTATCTGACCTCAAATTAAAAAAAAAAAAAAATCCTAGATTATGAACAGGAGAGCAAATCAAATATTAAGTAAATTATTTTTAAGATGACAAACTGGAATTTGGTGTGCCATTACAACAGCAACAATGGCAATGGGCATTTCCCTGAGTGTCCTCGTGTGGCAGTGTCTCTCTGAAGCATTTTATGTACTCCTCCTCAGCTAAACTTTGCAATATTTCTTTGAAATGTGGATTACTAACCCCATTTTGAAATGGGTAAACCAATGTTCACAGAAATTATGTGACTTATCCAAAGTCACAAATTAATAAAGGTAAAACTTCTCATTAGTGATGTGGTATTGTCTTTATAAAATTAGACAAACCTCTTACCAATTTGGGGAGAAAATTATTTTATAATGAGTTATTAACTTTAGAGTTATAAAGGACTTCAGGCATTATTTGTGCAGATCCTTACAGAAATAGCTTTAGATTTTTATCAATAAACTAGAGTTTTGTTAACCTCTCTGAAATCTTTTGAACAATATTTTTTTATGTGTGCGTTTGTGCTTCTATGACGAGAGATTACGTATATTTTAGTAGATTTATCCTAAAGGCCTATGAACTAATCAAGATTGAAGACCACTGAATTTTATTGGAATATGTTCATTTAACAGAGGAGGTAATGAAGATATAAAGTGGTTAAATGATTGAACAATATTTAAAAAACAGAGCTGGATCTAGGAGAAATGGCTGATACTAGGATTGGAGTTGGATAAATACAAGGTGAGCCAGAAAGTAAGAAGTAGTAAGAAGTCTTAAAAAATAGGGGTTATGTGAAGGGACATAGGAACCAACCGGAAAGAGCTCCCAATGGCCCAAACTAGAACAACCCAGAATAAATACCACAATGTTGCTTTATAGTGTAAAGTATGGAATACCTATTTGTGGGTCCATATTGATATAAATGTATAATTCAATCAGTTAGTGAGTGAGGGAGAACAGGCAAATCTTCCTTAAAGAAGAATTTCAAATAATATATAGAGAAACTCCCTCCTTCTGAGGTGGTATATAATTCCTTTCCCCTTGAGTACAGGCTAAATTTAATTACCCACTTTGAAAGAATACAGTAGAGGAAGGGAAAATAGTGACTTTGGAATAGAGAAACCAGGCAACACTATCTTAATCACATAATCAAGGTTAAAATCACCATGTATAATTTATAGTGATATCATGTACCTTCTATCCTGTTTCCCTGAAAATAAGACCTAGCCGGACAATCAGTTCTAATGCGTCTTTTGGAGCAAAAATTAATATAAGACCCGGTATTATGTTATGCTATGTTATGTTATGTTATGTTATGTTATGTTATGTTATGTTATGTTATGTTATATTATATTATATTAAAGACCCAGTTTTGAATTATAGTAAAATAAGACTGGGTCTTATGTTAATATTTGCTCCGAAAGACACATTAGAGCTGATTATCCGGCTAGGTCTTATTTTTTGGGAAACATGGTAGTACAACGGGATGAGATGGGCATATTGTCTCTCTAGTAATTTTTCCCCAAAATCTATAACCCCAGTGTAATTAGACAAAAAATATTAGACACACATAAATTGAAGAACATTCTACAAAATACCTAGTCAGTACTCTGCAAACTCACCAGCTTGTGAGAAACAAAAAAAGACTGAGAAACTGTAATAGGTCCAAGGAGACTAGGATACTAAATGCAATGTGAATCCTATCCTGGATGTTGGAAAAGAAACAAAAAGACATTAGTGGAAGCATTGGAGAAATCTGTATCAGGTCAGTAGAATAGTTAATAATAATATGCCCATGTTAATTTCTTAATTTTGACAAGTATGCTGTAATTATTTAAGACATTATATAATGGGATATTGAGTTAAGGTTATATGAGAATTATCTTTGCCACTATCTTTGCCACTTTTCCATTAATCTGAAAATTTTCTAAAGAGAAAACAAAAAAATATAAAGCCAGAAGTTGAACCCATATTTATTGTCTTGTACTTCTATATTCCACCTGCCAAAGAAAATTGAATTTATTAAAGTACATAACATGAATAAACGTACTTAAAAATGCGTGCCTATTTTCAGCTTGTCTCTGAGTTCATAAAGCAACCTCAGAAGTACTATTGGCAGAAATGATCACGGGTATAATAAAATACATTCTTTGTTTACCACCTAAATCTCCTGACGTTTTCAAACCAAATTTAAAGCTTTTCACCAACACTACTAAGTAATAGTAAAAGGATATCTGCAGAAAAATCTCTTTGATAAATTCTGTTTCAGTTCTTTTTTCCTTTTATATCATAGATTTTTTATGATGATAGCTTATTTATGTCATAAAAAAACATTGTTTGCATTACCTAAATAATAATGACATAAATAAATGAAGTTTACTTCTTAAGATTTTCATTTGGTAGATATTAGAATTGGCATATCCAGAGAATATCATCTGGTGGTAATTGAGGGCATGAGTAGGAGAATAGTTGGCTTTTACTTGGAGCCCACAGATAAAACTGGCTACTCTGAGTAAGTCACCAGTAACATTTTTGAAGCACGGAGAGGTGGTAAAATGAGTTATGGTTCATTAAACATTGGAAGATAAATAAATTGAAAAGTACACATAAGAAAATTGCAGAGTTAGTATAAAAGGTTTCAAAACATGATTAATATTGTGTATTAATTAACTCAAACTCCATAAACTTTACGTGATATCATGAAAATTTGAAATTTATCCATGTATTGTTTTTAATTATTTAAAACTTTACAGATAAGAGCTAAAACAATTTCAGATATAGAAATTTTAGCACTTATCATACATGCAGAAGTAAAGCAGTGTTTCTATCCAATACTTTTTGTGCACAGAAAGGACAGGAAAATCCTATTACCTTTTTGGTTAAATACAGTTTTGTTTTTGTTTTTTCGTTTTGTCCCTGAATTTAGGATGACCATTGAGAAGTTAGGTTATATAAACCTGTTAAGAGAGCAATATTTTTTGGTATACATCGTTATCTTTTGCTATAAGATTTACAGCTGTTCTTTCAAATTGTATTCGGCAATAGTCTCAGACCATTTTTCAAATGGAGAAAGAAGCCATTAAATAAGGATACTATCTACAAGTACATCAGTAATCTAGAAATGTAAAGAAATTATGAATTTTTTCATATTAATTAAAGAAAACAGGTATAATAATTGTATTGGCACATTACTAAAAATAAAAATATTGAACGTTTTTCCATTGAAGAAGAGAAAACATTATTAATATTTTAATTATATTAATTTTTATATTAGAGCTTTGTTAGTATTTGCCTGGGATACTTGATTTTATGTGTTTCTGTTGGTTTCTTCTGTTCCATTCTTCCATTCTGTCTCTGCCATCCTATAAAACTAGTTCAGCTGTACCTTTCTCCTAACATTGTTAACCTTTATCTTACCATACATATTTTAAAAGCTATCCTATAAAAGGTTTGGGGGAACTAGTTTTATAGGTATTTGCATAATTGGTTTAGATATCTAACAATTAATGGGCAGCCTAGATTATGAAAAGAGATCTGGCCTAGCTTCAAATTTCTAGGCAAAATAGTACCTAAATGTTTTAGGACAGATGGTTGTTTTCCTATGTCTTAGGTAATCTTCATTTTCACATATTTGATTACTTAACACATATTGTGAACTGCCAAGAATAGTCATCTTTCATGACCAGAATACTTTATAGCATAACAAAATTAAAAATTTAAGAACCATTCTGGTCTGTATCAATAGCATTTGTAAAGAGCTATTTCCCATTACTTCCACTGTTGGAATTGCAATTTTGAATCAGAACTTTTTGTCATGAGAAAACTATTTACCTAATTCAAGTTATCCACAGTCCAAGTTACTATATATGAAGTAATTCATATTTCAAGGTACTCTAATAGCTAACTAATTAGGGCATGCAATAAAGCTTAATAATCAGCAAAAGGGAAAACTGGGAATCTTGGTTTCTACTGTATAATGTGATCATATAAAATCCATAAAGAACTATGAGATCAATTTTTATGGGCTTAGGAATTCCATTTTTTTAAAAATAAATGTTCAGAATACAGAATTCCCATTCCCCCCTTGATAACTAGTTAAGTGGTCCTCTTTTCAAAGTGTTTTAGATGTCAATAATGACTTTAAAAGATAATTGATGTTCTCAATTAGGGAGCTACATTAGGACCAGTTATATTTTGTCTATATGGAAAATGAATAAAACATTTCTGTCAGTGTTTATTGGTAAATATTTCTGAATGCCTTTGAAATGTAAAGCATCTATAATATGCTCTACTGGTAAAAATAGTGGATAAAGCCCAAACCATGGGCTTTATGCTTGAAGCCTTTACAATGTAATGAAAAGGATTCATGAAACATGCATAAATAACTAATATAAGTAAATGGTACAAAATATGCAGTGTTTTTAAAAAACTCTATAGAGGCTCAAATAAAGTAGAAGTTGTTTGTGGGAAATATAATCAGAAAGAGATAAAATGAAAACATTCTTTAGAATTGGATCTTGTAAGGTGGATATAAATTTTTCAAATAATGGTTAAAAGAAGAGCCTTTTAGGCAAGCTGAAAAACAAGCATAAAGAAGTGTGACAGCAGTATTTAGGTTGTGATAACTTAAGACAAGTAGGCCAGTTAGAAAGTTATTATGGTTCTATATGTTGGAAATAATCAAAGTCTTGAAAAAGATAAGTGCAACTAGAAATGGATAGGCGGGTACAGATAGTACAGATATTACAAAAGAAGACTATTTCTAATTTCAAGAAAAAATATAGAAAAGGAAGTACATTTTGTTCAAATTTTGTTAGCAGAATAGGACAGAAAATTACATTATCTTCAATATATACTTATGACTTCCAAGTCTATATAGATAACCTTAATCTAGACATTTTTCTTGGCCTTGGAAACAATTTTGCTTGAATGTTCATAGATACTTCAAACTAAATATGATTAAAGCTTAACTCTATCACCTTATTTCTACACCTCCACCCTATGTCTCTGTTTATTATTTTTATTTATTTATTTTCTTATTTATTTATTTATTTATTTATAAGCTGTACTATCTATCCAGTTTTTGAAGCTAAAACCCTGGAAATCTTTTAGTAACACACATGTTTCCAAACTTGACATTCAATCATTCTCTAATTTCTAGAGAAATTTAGAACAGCCTGCTAAATCTGTTTGAAACTTGTGCCCACTACTCCATCCGTCCTATACAAACTTAACTCGGGTCTCATTCCTCACCTGAACTGCAGTAGCAGCCTTCTAAATGGACCCCCTATCTCCAGTCTCACATTTCTCCAATCAGTTCTCCCCACTGCCTCTAGAACGTTTGGAAATGTGAATTGTATCAATAATCTTGCTTATCAAAGATCCAATTTCCTTCATTGCCTTCAAGTAAAGTAAAAACTTTGAGAATGTCACTTAAGATTCTTTCTGATAGGACTTTATTTCTCACCCCTTGCCTATCTACACAGAGTACTTTATCCGTTCTAAACAAACTGTGGGTCACAAAATGCCAAACATTTTGGTAAAACTGAAGTGGCAGACAGCAGATCAGTGTTTGCTAGAGAACAGAACTGAGGAGGAGATTTTTTCAAAAGTGCATGAGGAAACTTTTTGAGGTGACAGCTATGTTCATTCATGATTTTGTCGGTTGTTACATGACTATACATTTATAAAACTCACCAAAAAATATGTTTAATGTTGCTGAATTTCATTGTACTTATTTATGCTTCCAGAAAGCTGATAATAAAATGACAATAGAATGTATAACTGAAATTCCAAAATGAGTATAAAGAAAGTAATCAATGTTAAAATAATATGCATTGCTATACGTAAATTCTCAGGCATATATCTCTATCAGAAGACTTAAATGTTTCTACAAATATTTAAAATTACCCCTAGGGGACAATATCACCCCCTCTAAGATCTAATGGAATAAATCATTTACTGTATGGATAAATTTGAGGAAAGAATCCAGTTTTGAATGTCAGTGAGAAGGCAGAGAGGGCAATGATAATGGTCTGAACTGTATTATATTTTTGGAGATGGAGAAAAGAGCTTATACAGAACATAAAGCTCATAACCATAACATCTTTGGTATTAAGTATACATCACAAAATCAGTTCTCTATAAAGCAATGATAACATGTTTCTAAATGCATTTACCATTGTAATATAGTGACTAAGCATACGTAAAATGCAGGCAGATATCAATACATTGTGAGCTGTAAAATTGCTCCTTATCTCTCTAATGATATGTTATTTCACTCACTACATTCATAAATTCATGTTTATATGTCACTAAAATACTTTTATATAAATATATATAAATTATATATATAACCAAAAGGCATAAATTAATGTTTTATATCTATATATCTATCTATCTCTATATATCCATATATGTATATTTATCACCAAATGTCAAGAATCATCTGCTGCAACATAGATAACATGTATATTTTTTATTAAAATGACATACTTATCAGATTAAAAGATATTAGTCTGTCTTCACTATCAGCTTCATATATTTGCCTCATATATGATCTCCAAGATACTATATTTTACAAATTCATGTTAGAATACATTTACCAAAAATATAGAAAAGTTTTGGGAAATTTACATCAATAAGAGTTAAAACCAGATATTTACATTTTAATGTTTTTAAAATTACTACTGTTTACTAAACTGTAAAAGTATAGTAAATAGTGTTTATATAAACTGTTTTTGCAAATATCATCATGATTCCAGTAAATGTCTAACCTCCAAATTAATTTTAGAAGTTTAACAAATAGATCGAACAACGTATCACAGTGCTAAAGAGATACTCACAGGTTCAAATGGTATCACTTGTGCTAAAACTTAGATTAAATACCTGACCTAACTGCTGTTTCAAACTCTTCCAGAAATATAATCCAAATCAACCACTTTGACATTTTTTTTGTCAACATCAATTAGGTAATGTCACATGGGCCTTCTCCATCTTCCACAGCAAAAAGAGGCAATCTGCATGACAAAAACTTTGCCATTCCCCCCACCCCCACCACCAAAATAAGGTATTCTGGTCTGAAAAAAAGAGGGGGGGATTATATATATATATATAACCTTTTATTAATAGTTCCTTTGCCCACCTTTCTTTCTATAAAAATCCTTCCATTTTGTACAACACTTCGGAGTATACTTTTACCTGCTAGATGTGATACTGCCCGATTCATGAATTGCTCAATAATGCCAATTAGATCTTCAAACTCAGTTGAATTTTGTTCTTGAACAAGAGATAATATTTGAGTTGATATTCTCAATTGATTGTTAGTAAAGATGACTACAGCAATTCCTCCTACCCTGCAATCACTTCTGCAATGTGTGCAATGTGAGTGTAATTCTTCTTCCATCTAGAAATAGAGTCTATTTCCTTAACCTTGAATCTAGGCTGGCTGTTTAACTTGCTTCAGAAAGTAGAATGCAGGGGAGTTGTGCTGTGGGGTTTAAAGACTAGAATGAGAACTTGCAGCTTCCAGTTTTTCCCTGTAAGAATCATGAGCCTACCACATAGAGAAAGTCTGTCTAAACTCTTGGAGAATGAAGGGCCATGTGAAGAAAAATCAACATGCTCTAGCAGAGAGCAAACACATAAAGCCAGACAGGTACATGAGACCTTTAACCTTTCAGTCCAGACCACCCTCCAACTGAATGCAGCCACATGAGGGAGTCCAGGAAAAATCAGCAAAGAAACCATCAGAGCATCTGCAGAATTACGAAAAATCATTAACTCTTGTTGTTCTAAGCAGATTTTGAATGGTTTATCACATTGAAATAGACAACTGGAACATTCTAAATCGGGCTTAGGTTACTGCCATTACAAAACCCTAAAATATGCGGCATTGGGCAGGAATGCAGACAGCAGGGTGGCAAGAAGATGGTTACTGGAGGCTGGAAGGAGAGTGAGAAAGATGCTATTGGAGGCAATAGAAAAGAAGACCCAAACCATGTAGAGGCAGAAAAATGGTAAACATGTCACCAGTGGTAAGTAGAATTATAAAATGTATATTAGGAACTTGTATATTTAATTAAAGGGAATTTCAGGTAGACTGTTGATAGTGTCAACTCTTTGTGGTTTTGTTTTCCTTTTAAAGCTGCATATTACAAGTTATGGAAAAAGAGTGATGAACTAACAAAGAAAATGTTTAGTTTACAAGTTTAAAAAGATATATGGAAGGTATGAGTCCAAGGCAGAATTGTGAGAAGTAAGAAATTGTTATTTAAACCAGTATGTTTTGGAGTGTTACACAAAAAAGAAAACTGCCACAGCATCTATCACTGGTTATAACAACAGAAGACAAAATGCATTTGTCCTTAAATTAAATCATAAACTTAAGATTTTTTGCAAAATTGAGTAAAATGTTTTATTTGCATGAGCTGGAACCATATGAACTTCCATATAATCAACCATTTTGTCCCACAAAATGGCAAATTCATCTGGTTTAACCTGAAAGTATTCCTTACTTTCTTCAGCAATCTATATTATGCTACTCTTCCTTCTTTCTTCCTTTCACTCACATAACAAATATTTAGTCAGCACCTAAAGTGAAAAGTACTGTGATAATATAAAAATGCATTACCTCGAAGTTCCCCTAACGATATTTGCAATACAGTAAGATATAATAGTTTAATGATAGTATCTGTTAAAACTGCATATTGCATAGTATACAAAGCATTTATTAATTGTTTTCCAGTGATGATTTTACATTTCACTATGAAGTAGATGAGGAAAACAAAGCACAATGTTTCACAGCACTTCTGATCAAAGTTACATTAGAAAATATAAGTAAATGCACAATTCATTGAGTTCTTTTTCCTCCTCTGAAATTTATATTTTCTCCACGTAAAAATGGAAATAACATTTCCTTTTCAAACATTGTAAGGATTTATGAAAATAATGCATATAAAAACTTACCTTAGAGCCTAGCCCATGTTAATTCCTCAAAATGTTAGACAGACCAAAATTTCTGCCAATTATTATTATTAGCATATTAGTATTATTATTTCATTTTTATCACCATTTCACTGACAAGGAAAGCAGAATCCAGTGTTTACTTGAAAGTCAGATAGTAGCAAATCCAGCTTCAAAAACCAAATCTTTTGACTACCAACCCAGTCTTTCCTTCTTTCATGAGAAACACCCTGGCCTTTGACAACTTTAGTTAAATATTGTGCTTAGGTGTATTTCTAAAAGGCAGTCTTTAAATGTGCCTGTATGTGTCAGAATCTCTACTATTTACCTCCCTCATTTTAAAATATAATACATTTAGCGCAAGAAAAACCTGAAGATGAGTTTATCTTTGATGGACTTTTAAATTAGTGGAAAATCACTAATTCTGATTTTATAGGGTTTTTGAACACTATTTGAGAATAAGAGATGAATAATGAGTTTAGACATAGCATTTTTTCCATAATCATTTTATGTGAGAGTAGTTGTCTTATAGTATCTGGCTTCTGTCAAGTACAAGACATATCCTCGAAGACTGATCTGATATTATGAGATCACATTCATATTATTGTGCATCTGACTTGAGACAAGTTGAGAACATAATTGGTCTCATAACAGATAACAGCTCTGATTTTATAGATTATCCTACTAAAACATTTACAAATAAATGCTTAGCATACATTTACTGAGATAAATCTGATATTTTAGCATATGAGTACTAGAGGCACCACAGCATTTTTTTTTTTTCTGGTTTATTATAAAGCACTAAACCCAACAAAAAATATATGGCAATAATCTATCAAAATTCTAGATAACGCATTGGTTTGCCATAATTCTGCTCCAAAGCATAAAAACCAGACAAGGAGAGTCTGTCTCTTTTACAGTATCTTCCTCACAGCTGTTTTCTCTCTTTGCAATTTCACTTCTATCCAATTTACACTAATACTTCAATCTTCCTGTATGTTGGATTAATTACCTTTGAATTATTCTTTACCCTAAAATTTGGTAAATTCTCTGACATTATGACTTTTTTCCTCTCCCTTACTCCAAAACACTTTAGTGGTTTCCTAATCTTAACTGCTTTAAATTTAATCTTCTCTCACTGACTTTCAAAGCCACCCATGTGTATTCCACTTTTACCTAATTGATTTTATTTTTAACTCCTCCAAAGTGTACCATATGCTTGGATATTGTCAGTGTCATTCTGTTGCATAATAGCTTACCATTTTCATCTTAGTCCTGGATGGTGAGCCTTCAGTCACATTTCCTTCCCCTCAAATCCCTTCTACTAAGAGACACATTCCAAATAGTGTTCTACATCCTCCTTACTGATATTTGTCTTATTAATTATTATTTAATGTTTCCTAAGACTTTGATTTCACAATCTCTCTACATATACGTTTTCTTCAGTGGGAATAGTGGTGAAATGGAATGCAATGTCTGACCATAAAGCAAGAGTC
This sequence comes from Rhinolophus sinicus, assembly GCF_057876585.1. Taxonomy (NCBI): domain Eukaryota; kingdom Metazoa; phylum Chordata; class Mammalia; order Chiroptera; family Rhinolophidae; genus Rhinolophus; species Rhinolophus sinicus. Next base: position 44,458,905 of record NC_142515.1, read on the forward strand.
ATTGCAAATACAATCTTGGGAATCCATCCAGTTAATTGAACTGTATTATTGACTATATTCCCCATGCTGTATGTTACGTCCCATGATTTGTCTTATACCTAGAAATGTGAACCTCATTCCCCCCTTTTTAATTTTCCATAACAATTAATATTTATATTATTTTATATTAATTTCAGGTGTACAGAATAGTGGTTAGACATTTATTAATAGATAATTTAGGAAGTGATCCCCCTGACTAGTCTAGTACCCACCTGGCCCTATACATAGTTACTACCATATTATTGACTATATTCCCTGTGCTTTATTTTACAACCCCATGACTATTTTGTAACTACCAATTTGTACTTCTTAAGGCCTTCACCTTTTTCACCCTATCCTCCAATCACACTCCCATCTGTCACCCCGATATATCTAGTACCCATCAGACACCGTATGTAATTATTAGAAGATTATTGACTATATTCCTGTGCTATACCCTAGATCACCATAAGTACTTTGTAACAACAATTCAGCCACCCGATGTTTTTGATCGGAGCTTTCATCTATTTACATTGAAAGTAATTGTTGATAACACATATCAGTGAAATCACATGGTTCTCTATACTTTTTGTGTCTGATTTACTTTGCTTAGTATAATAATCTCAAGATCCATCCATGTTGTCACAAATGGTATTATTTCGTCTTCTGTCACCCCAATAAACTTTAATTTAAAAATAAAAAAAGAGAGTAATTGTTGATAAATATGTAGTTATTTCACTTTTATTATTCAGATTTTTTTTTCTTTTTTTTTTTTTTTTTGTCTTAATGAAGTCCCTCAAGGAATGAAGTCCATACATTCCTTATAATACTGGTTTTGTGTTGGCAAACTCCTTTAGCTTTTTCTTGTTTGGGAAGCTCTTTATCTGTACTTCAATTTTAAATTATACTCTTGCTGGGTAGAGTAGTTGTGGTTGTAGATCCTTGATTTTCATCTCTTTGAATATTTCCTGCCAATCCCTTCTGGCCTGCAAAGTTTCTGTTGAGAAATCAACCAGCAATCTTATGGAAGCTCCCTTATAAGTTACTAGTTGCCTTTCTCTTGCTGCTTTTAGGATTCTCTCTTTGTCTTTAAACTTTGTCATTCTAATTATAATGTGTCTTGGTGTGGGCCTGTTTGGGTTCATCTTATTTGGGACTCTCTGCATTTCCTGGATTTGCATGGCTATTTTCTTCACCAGGTTAGGAAAGTTTTCAGTCGTTATTTCTTCAAATAAGTTTTCAATCTCTTGCTTTCTCTCTTCTCCTGGTACCCTCTATGATGCAAATGTTCTTATGCGTGATATTGTCCCAGAGGTCTCTTAAACTATCATCATTTTTATTTATTTTTTTCTTTTGTTGTTCTCATAGCATGTCTTCTTCTACCTTATCTTCCAAGGTTGCTGATTTGATCTTCTGCTTCATCTAGTAAGCTAGTGATTGCTTCAAGTGCATTTTATTTCAGTTATTGTATTCTTCACTTCTGACTGGTTCTCTTTTATGGTTTCTATGTCCTTTTTTTATGCTTGCTATATCTTTGTTGAAGTTCTAACTAAGTTCCTTGAGCTTCCTTATAACCAGTGCTTTAAACTCTGTTTCTGGTAGGTTGCTCACCTCCATTTCATTTAGCTCTGTTTCTGGAGTTTTTTCCTGTTCTTTCATTTGGGATGCATTTCTTTGTTTCCTCATTTTGGCTGCCTCTGTGTGTTTGTTTCTATGTATTAGGAAGAATTGCTATGTCTCTAGGTCTTGCCACGTGGCCTTATATAGTTGGTACCCTGTGGGTCCCTGGTATAGTCTCCCTGGTCACCTGCACTGGGTGCTCCAGAAGTGTCCTTTCTGTGGATTGTGTTTGTACTTCTGTTATATTTTAGCCTTGATTGCTGTAGGCCTGTCAGTGGGTGGGATTGACCCTCAGGCTGACTGGCTGTTGGGTTTGGCCACATCCACGACTTATGGGTTGCTGCCCAGGGGGGCTTACCACACAGAGTGGGATTTGCCCCACTGGGCTCTGGTGCCTGTTGAGAATTCCCTTTGTTTGTGCCACTTGTGGATCTAATTGTGTAGTGGTCTGTTGTGGTCTGAAGTCGCCCTACAAGAATGTTGTTTCTGGGGCCTCTTAGGAGGGGCTCTAATGCAGGCCCAGGTCAGCCACAACCTGTGATCAGCTGGGGACTATTTGGTAGTAGCTACAAAATGATCCCTGATTAGTTGCTGCCTCTGCTGAACCTGGAGGGATGTGGGAGAGGTCATACAGTGAACCGAGGATGGCTGCTACTAGTGCAAGGTCTGGTGTATCTCCACAAAAAGCCAGAACACTCTGAGTCCTGCTGCTGGTTGCCAGCTGCCATAGCTTCTGTGGCCCATAAAGCCTCCTGCAGGATGGTGTTGGATACGGCGGCATCTCAATGAGCTGGCAGATTGGCGCTCACCAGACCAATCAGATTTAGATTTGGCCGTAAGAGTAGGGGGAGGGCTCAAGACAGGAAAGATGGTGCCTGCCTGCCTGCCGGCTACAGGAAAGGAGAACCAACTCTTGGAAAATGGTGATTGTCTGCCAGCCTTCACATCAAGTCACACAACTCAGTCTGTTCCCCGTATGCCTCCAATGCCCCCCAAGTCACTGTCCCTCCGCTGGAGCCCAAGGTGAGTGCATGTGAGCGTGGGCCGTTTAAGAGGACACCTGTGTTTCCCACTGCCTTCCATCTCATCAAGGTGTTCAGAATTCCCACTGTTTTTCACAGCCAAATATTGCGGGGGCTCCTGTGACCAGCACCAGTACACTGGGCTGGGACACCTGGTGTGGATCCGGGGTCCTTTGCTCCCCCATGGGGAACCTCCTTGGCTGAGATATCCCTCCCAGTTTTCATCTGCCGCAGGGAAGTTTTGGAGTAGCTTATTTTGTATCTCCACCCCTCCTGCCAGTCTTGACGAGGCTTCTCTTTTATATCCTTAGCTGTAAAACCTGTTCAGCTAGACTTCACATGGTTCTCCAGGTTGATTATTCTATAATATATTTGTAACTTTGATGTGTTCATGGGATGAGGCAAGCACAGCGTTTATCTACTCCGCCATCTTGGATCGTTATCTCTGTTGCCAGAAATTTTACATTTGACTTTGGACTTCTTAATTTGAGATGCACCTTTGTGAATAACTAATGTTTCCATTTCTAAAATAGTGCCTAAGAACATTCAATTAAGTATGTTATCAGAAACCGTATCTACCCACCCACACATGTGCATTTTAGGGATTACAATAGGCTTGGGTGGAAATCAAGTTTAAAAACAATCTTACTCATCTCACACCACCTTTTTATCATAGTGATGTTGCATGCATTTACTTTTTTATCACATTCCCTAGGGCTTTTATTCCTTACTGTTTTTATTCTTCTCACATATCCCACTTGTCTCCATCTGTTTCATATGACTTTTCTTCTAATTTCATGAAGACAATAGAGCCTTTCAGTTATTAACACTCTTATGTTATACATGTTTGCCTTCCATTTTGTCTTTATCTTCAACCACCCTAACATCTATCCAAGTCAGAAAGTGATATTAAGTCTTATATCAAATACTTATTCTTTGATTTTCATGTTATTCTTTCCCCCAATATTCAGTGTTCTTATTTTATTAAATATCCTCTAATATCTTTCTCTACATTTGTTTCTTCCTCTCTTCATATAAATATATTTAAAATTCTTCCTTCCACAAAACATGGCATTTTGATATTAAATTCCTTCTAATGCCATCACATATTTCTCCAAAAAAATTTTAAAATTGTGAATGAAAAACCTACATTGTGAGTCCCCAAATCAGTATCTTGCTATTCACTTAGAGATTTATTTTAATCCAAATTTTTGTATATTTCTTTTTCTTTTTTTTCAGTGATAATTTTTTTTTATTAGTTTCAGGTGTACAAAACAATGTGGACTCTAAAGAATAGAATAAATGAGCAAACTAATCAGAAACAGTCTCAGAGATATAGAGCAAAAACTGAGGGTTGCTAGATGGGAGGGGCTGGGGATGAGGGAGAAGATAAAGGGATTAGAAAGCACAAGTTGGTAACCACTAGATTACCATGGGAATAGAAAAGACGGTTTGGGGAATATAATCAATAATGTGTAAAGATTTTGTAGGGTATCCGATGCACACTTATTTTATTAGGGAGTCCACTTCATGGATGGCGTAGATGCCTGACCACTGCAGTGTATACCTGAAGCTGAAACTGAATAATAATGAATATCTGTCAACTATAATTTAATATATGTGTATATATATACATATATATACACATATATATACACACATATGTATATATGTATATGTCAACTATAATTTAATATTTATATATGTATACATATATATTAAATTATAGTTGATTTAAAACTGCTACACATCCTGTGACTGTGTATAGTTTAATCTGAATTTTGACCTCATCACCTCACTGAAAATATTCTTGGCTAAATATCTGCTATAGATATCCAACGAGCATTTTTCAGATTTCTGTTTTCCTAATTCCATGGCTAAACTTGTTGCTGCCAACCAGTTTCTCCTACTTCAAACATTTTTTCCCTCCCTTGATTTTTGGGATAACTTTTCATTTCAATGTGCTTTATGTACCTCTGGTTACGTCGTCGCGTTCTGCTCTGTGAATTCCTTGTTTGCTATGCATCACATAAGCGTTAACATCCTGAAGGATTCTATATTTTACATCCTTATCACCCTATATTCTACCTGGAAATTAATCAATGTACAATTATCAACTGCATTCTATATTTATAATAGGCAAATAAATTTCATTGCAAACACTAATTGTTCTGATAGATTTTAATTCAGTTACCTTACAAATCAATATATGACCGAAATCTTTAATCTCTGTTCAATGTCAGGTCCTATTTAGTATTGACTGCAGCAGTTTAGATGTACAACTATATCATTGGAAACTTTTTAGTAGTCTTTTCATCATGCTCTTTACTTCTCTAGTATCATCTCCCTTCTATCTACTCTACTCTGCCATGAGTGTCGGGTGCTTTTTGCACCCAAAAATGGTCTTGTTTTCTCCTCGGAGTGCTTCAGTTTCTCCCCTTTCCCTTCAGGTGAAAATCTAAATTATTGTGTTTGGCATTGAAAGCTTTTCAAATTCTGATCCCTGTGTCTCACCAGCTCAATCTTTTATGGCTTCCCAACGTCACATTTTATACATTGTATACCCCAACTATACTTTGCTCTCTTATGTTTCTGTGCTTTTCCTGAAATGCTCTCCATTCTCTTTGGTGAAGCTGTCCCTGAGACTCCCTAACTGTTCCTTCTCCTCTATCACCCTACTCTTCACTCTTAGCCCTTAAAGCCACACTATATTGTAATGTTATAAGATTATAATATTTTTATATACTTATGTTCATATATCTTTATCATAAAATGTACTCTTTGTATTCAAGTCTTGACCCTTAGTTCCTAAGTGTGAAATAATATTATAAAGGATATTGTATATACTGACAGTTTTAATCAGCAAATACTAAAAGTACAATTATTATTATGAAGAGTGGTCTCTATATTCTTTAATTCTAAAAATTAATCCCATGAAATGCTCAAAATGTTTGAGATGCAAGCATGTTAGAAGAAATAAGTCATAGTTGAGAAACAGAAAACTTGGGTTAGTCTTGTCTTGCCCTATTAATTTACCACCCGACTTTTAGAAAATCAGTTATTCTCTCTTAACCTCCATTTCCTCCTCTGAGAAATGATGGATATGTACTAAATGGCCAAGAATAACTTTTTTCATTTAAAATGAGAGCACATTTGTGCATAATTATCATTTTTAACCAAAAATGTTCATTTATAAAGAACCTTAATACATATTCTCAACAGTTCTCAATTTTCATTTTTCTAATATTTTTCATTTTGTGAGAATTATGGATATTTTTAATGAAAGAGAACAATCTCTCTTTGGTTGTACATATGATTCTATCCACAATGTTTTTTTTTTATATATATATAGAAATATAAAGGCATGAGATAACAGATTCCTTGGATGACATATATTCCATTTTAGATCAAATAAAACATTCCGGACTGACTTTATTTTCTGTGGTTGTACAAAGGTCAAAATATTCAGAATCATCTTTAATATTTTTCTAACCCGATATCATCTATTTTCATATGTCATGCAGCTGTGTACCCATGAAGTGATATAATCGATCCAAGGTAGTATGATAAAGGACTCACATTTTATTAATCATCGAGATTCCATTTGATTGCTGTTTTGTGATTTCTGTGTTCCTCACATTTCAACAAATGTGAATCATGAGTCTAATGACAGAATTAAAAGTATGATAGAATAACAAAAGTCATATGGACTAAGTGTATTCGGTTTAAGTAATAATTATTTTGTGACTTATATTTTTGTTACAATATTTTTCTAGTAGTTACTGGGATACCTCTTGTTATATACATATACTCAATCTAATATCAGATAGAAACGTGCAGTATTTTTTTTTAAACTAACACCTAATGCAATTGAAAACTATATTTTGCTTCAAATACTTAAAAATATATCAATCAGATATGTCTTCTATCTGGCTGTGCTCTGTGTCACCCAACACTGCTAGTTTGCCTTCTTTAAGGGGTAGTCAAGATAAATATTTGTCTCAATTATTAATAAAAACAGCAAACAACAGAGAGTAGTACTGATACAAAATAATAATTTGCAGGAGATGTAATGAGACAGGAGTTTTAGTTGTCAAGAACAGACATTTATTATATTAAGGATTCTTCAGTAAGGAGTCTAGACCAAGCTCTGAGTACAGATGTTTAGAAGAAATAATCCTGAGTTGAAAAAAAAACACAGTGTAAATGTCTGTTATATTGTTTTTTATACCTGAAACTAATAATATAAAAGAAAAAAAAAAAAGGAAAAAAAGGGGACTTGGGTTAATCATATCTTTCCATGACTGTGCAACTTCTAGAAAACCATGTATCCTTTCTCAACCTTGGTTCGCACCTCCAAGAAATTGTAGTCCAAGGTGGCAGTCAATAGATAGAGGTATAGGGAAAGAAAAGAAATACAAAATGAAACATTCAACTGAAACATTCATAGTGTTTATATAATATTTATGTTATATCTTTCAGAAACAAGGAGACATATGTCAATGAGGTAGGAACAAGGAAAACAGCAATGATCCTCAGATCCAAATAGGAGAACATATTAAGTCTTTCTAGATAAATTTAGGCTGCATTCATGGTAGAAATGATACATAGGAAATTTTTAACTATAGAGAAGGTAATAGTAATGTTCCAGATACCTGGGACACATTGTGAAGCACCCAGTAAAGAAAAAGGATTTATAGAATGACGTGTTGACTGACTGAAATGAGTGAAATAGATTTCATGATTATGATATTGTTTCATAGGTATTTTAACAATTTCACTTTCAAAACTCATAGTCTTAAAATTTAGTATAGTTACTAAGTAAGTTAAACCATCTTCCTGTGGAGAGGTCTGAATCACAATAGAGGCAGGTAAGAGTAGAAACTGAAATGAGATCCAGAGACGGTGAAGACGGAGTCTGTTCTTGTGTCTGTATTCAAGTTTCCATAGAGAAAGATTGTATGTCCAATGCCTGGTATAATGCTTGCTCACTCTTGGCTGTTAATGTAAACATTTTTGCTCCAGAGTACTATAAGGACTAAATAACCTCAATATTTCATGGACTCTGACTAATTGTGTAGGGCTCTTTAAAACTGAGACTGTACAAGTGGAATTTATGTATGTTTCGTTTTGCAGCCAGTACTGGTTGCGGTAAACTGAATGTATTTGGGTGAGAGTAGAAGGACAATTTGTGAGATATTAATCATGACTGCCTCGCAGAATCAACGACTTTTAATGTTTTTAATTGTTTTACTTTATGGTACTCATCATTTTGTTTCTTAAGGAGCTCCTTATATATGTTGCTTTATTTGTTAGTACTAGTTTCTAGATAGTGAACATTTTCACCATGAAAGATCAAAATTGTGTTCTTTTATAATTATTATTTTTATTATACCTTTAGATCTATTTTTAATGATTACATTTTATTGACATAGTACAGACAAGTTCTATAGTACTATATGCACACCACTTCTTGGAGTTAATAATGCTCATTTTTGATTTGATAATTTTTTATTCTCCAAAAATATAAATTTCCTCTCAATTATATATATATATATATATATATATAATTTGTTTTCCTCAACAACATTTCTCCTGGGGCTTCTTCCTTAAATGATTTTTCTCTAAGCCTGCTACACAGTTGCTGCTCTGTAGTCTGTTTTCATTAGCCTGTAACATCCTTTAGGTATTTTTGTTGGTGCTGGGTTCCATTTCCAGATTCCTTTGACTCCTTCTTTCTCGATAACTTCTCTTGCTTGGTAGCGCATCCTTTCAGCAGTTTCTGAGGAATGAGTGCATGCTTGGTGAAATTTTTGAAAGCTTGAATCTATGAGAATGTCTTTGGCTACCCTTAGTTTTGATTGTTTGGTCAAGTATGGAATTCTACATGAAAAGTTATTTCCATTAAATTTGCAGGCATTGCTTCATGGTCCTAGAGCTACCATCTTGTTTGTTTGAGAAAATCGATGATATTTTAAAGCCTGATTTTGTCTTTATAATACATTATTTTTACCTCTCCTCTCTGGAAATATTTAGGATCTCCCCTTACACATAAGAGTTCTGAAATTTCATAATAATTTACCCTGGTATAGCTCTTTTTCATCCGTTTTACTACGCAGTATATGGACACTTTCAGTGTGGATGCTCAACACAGTTTATTTTCATATAGTATATCCGAATTGTTTTGTTAACTATTATTTGCCTTCATTCCCTCTGTTCTCTCTTCCTGGTAATTTAATTATTTGGTTATTAGGTTTCCTAGATAGTCCTTTAATTTTTTCTGTTCTCTCTCATTCTATCTTTTTGTTTTTATGTTCTCTTTCTAACAGATTTCCTTCCTCCATTTTACCTTTTATTGAGGTTTTTATTTCTTCAATTGCATTTTAATTTTAAAGATATAAATTTATTATCTAAATGACATTTTAAAGACTTGTTTTCATTTCATGGTTGCAGTATTTTACCTAAGCTATTTGATGCCATTGATTTCCATTTTTAAAGTTTTCTTTCATTCAAACCATTGCCATTATTTTAAATTCTTTATGCCACATTCACATTTTTTTTCTTCTATCTTCTTTCATATGACTATCTTTTTTATTTTTCAAAAATAAGACACTTAAAAACTTGCTGGACATATTCACTATTTGCATGGATTCCTGAACTTCAGTAAAGAGTTGAGTGGCTTGGCAATTGTGGGCAGGAGGTCCCACCTCTCAGTTTTAGAAGGTCTTTGTCTTTGATGACTCAGTTTCCCCAGAGAAGATAAAGCAATCTCCTGCCTGGCAGTGAAGGCAATAAGTAAATCTGGCTGCCAACTTTCTTAACACCAAATGGAAAAAGGCAGTTGAATTTTTGCCAGTTAGTACATATATAGATGTCTAAAAATTAGCAAATTAAGCAATTTAAAATAAATCATTCGTGTTATTTATGCAGATTTTCATGATTTTCCTCCTTATTTGTTGTTTTGTTAAAATAAACAACCAATTGATGGTGCCAATCACAAGGATAAGAAAAATGCTGCAGAATTTGTGTGTGTATGTATGTACCGTGTTTCCCTGAAAATAAGACCGGGTCTTATATTAATTTTTACTCCAAAAGATGCATTAGGGCATATTTTCAGGGGATGTCTTTTTTTTCATGTACAACAATTTACATTTATTCAAATACGTCATGTCATCTTCTTCTGGAACATCGTCATAACGTACTAAATTCATCCATCTGGCTGATGATCTTAATTGGGGCTTATTTTCAGGATAGGTCTTAATTTTGGAGAAGTACCGTATGTATGCATGTGTATATGTGTGTATGTATGTATGTATGTATAATATATCCAAGGACATATTTAACATTGATAATATTTACAGAGTTTCACATTGAAAACATAACAAAATTTCTCGTAGGGACCATCTGCAAGATCCACCTGCAAGTAGAATATGATTTACACAAACAAAACCAAGGATGGTTATTCCAGAGATAGGCAAAGTAGAGTTTTAACTGACTAAGTAGGGTATGTGACCTCTGTAACCTTACAGAACAATACCTCTCTATAAGGGCAAAGTTTTTAGTATGTTGTTTATAGAATTTGGATAATATTAGCAATGATATTCAAATATATTTGACTATGCTTCCTCTTTCATCTGTGTGTGTGTGTGTGTGTGTGTGAGAGAGAGAGAGAGAGAGAGAGATTTGGATGTGATAATTGTGATAATTATAAAACATACAAATAAACAAGAAAAGATGGATGTATTAGTCAAGGTCCTTGCTGGAAAGAGATGATATTGGAGCTTTGAAAACAATAAAGATATTGTTTACAGAGCTGTCAGTAAGGTTAAAGGAATCAGCAAGGATTGTTAATGTAAACATGGACTTGTCACACCAGAAAATGGTACCACCCCTATCCCTGAAGGGACCATGGAATGAATTAATATTACTAACACCAGGAGGGAGCAGGGACGTTGGAAGAGTAGCTGCCCAGTAGCATCTATGACTGTAGAGGAGAGCAGCCACTTCTGTGATCCTGGCACCCAAGCAGAGAAGAAATAGGAGCCAGGAGAGAAATGCCTTAACCTCATCTTCTGATGTCCATTTAGTCCCTTCTGTTGGCTACACTCAATCAGAATCCATTGGGCAATGAGTTCAGATGATTGTGCCCTTGGGGAAAGCTGACAGCTTACCTGCATCACAGAGCAGAGCGTAAAATGGTGGATTATGGATCTTGTGGAACAAAGAGAGAATGACCATTTTAGTAGCATTTTTAAAATAATATATAAATGAAGTTCTGGTATTTTATTCTAATAGCAAGGAAGACTGGTTACTCTAAGCATCCTACATTGTAAACATTGTTTTAGAACCCAAGAAGCAAAGTTCAATATGAAAGTGAGCAGAGGTCATTGTGGAAAATCTCCTTCCCCCCCAAACTTTCTTAATGAGAAGTGTTTGTTACATTTTAATGTGAATCATGAGGGAGTAACTAAATTTAAGGAATAGGTAGGTATTTTACTAAACTGTACATTGTGATTCAGTAAATCTGAAGTGGTGACTCAAATTCTGCCTCTCTAACCAGCTTCCAAGTGATACCAATGTTTCTGGTCATAGGATTACACTTTGAATAGCAACTTCCAATAGGATTAGGAACAGAGGCCATCCATGACTGCCTTATCTATTACTTAAAAAAAAAAAAAAAAAAAAAAAAAATTATGCCCTGGGCAAGAAATTTATGCCTCAAAGTCTGCAGCTTTTCCTGTGAAATAAGAAGTTGAACTGATAATTTCCTATAGTTTCTAAGAATAAGATATGTGATTCTGTGAAGTATACAAGTATTTTTTATACTTTATGATGTAAATCACAAATTATTAGTGAGATTCCCATGTTGTGTATTCTTTTTAAATAATTCAAGGCACAAGTTAACAGAGATGGAACAATTTTAGTGAAATCATTTGGAAGATAGACCTTGTAGCTAAGAATAAATACAATATGAAGGGTGGGAAAGAAATACGTTATTTTCCTTCATATATTTGCCATGTTAAGGTTATGTATAGTTAACGATTCCATTGCTCTTTTGCATATTGATATGCAGTTTAGAGCAATGAAGTTATTAATACAGTATATACATAATGAAAATACTGTTTGTCTAAAGTATGATTGCCATAGTAATATCAACATGACCATAATTATGGTTATGGCTAAAACTCTATGAGCTTTCATTCTCTAGATTCCAAATCTGTCCGTAGACCAATTCACACCTCTTATGAAACATGTAATTTGAAAATGAAATCTCTCTATTGTTACTGATTTAGGAAGATTCAGATATTACTTATTTCATTAAGTGCAAAGTTAAAATATCTGGCCCATGATAAAAATTTTTACAAATAAATAAATGGGTGTTTCTCTAATGGAAATTGAGACTTAGGTGTAATAGTTACTCTTAATGCTGTGTTAGACTATTGACTGTAGTAGAAACAAAAAAGCAAAAACAAAACAAAGACCCTTGCTAAGTAAGCACTTTAGAGTTGAGCATTATATCATTTGATATCATCCACAGGATCAACTCAAGGAGATCTTATTCTATTTATGATTTATTTAACTGTTTTCTTCAGAATATTATGTGTGATATTGATTTGGGAAGAAATCATAAAATGCATTTATTATATTATCCTACATAGATTTGTACTTGGATAAATCTATAATCTCCTTCTTTACTGATGTTTCCCTCCCTCTTCTAACATGGTGAGCCTTTAGCGTCCTGGAATAGCATAAATCACAAGTTCACATCTGTCTAACTCGAGATATATTTGGATATTTTAATATCTTATATGACCTTGTGAAGAATTCAGGAAAGAGGAGTAATTATGGGAACTTTAATTATATCATCTCCATTGTCCCCTTTGTTCCATAACCATAAGAATTCACACCCCATACCACATGACAAGGCCTTTTTAAGCAAAGATGGTTTATGTCAGACAATGTGAACTTTGTCTCCAACTTTGTCTTATAGACTAATATTATCTTCTTGGGCTTTTGTGACTTTTTAAAACCCATAGTATTTGCCTTTGACCACATAAGGTTAATTTTGAATTAAGTGTTTTCACTTCATCGTTCATCAAAGGTTTTACATGGGTCTTCTCCATATACATCATCATCAATAGATAGTAAACAGAATGAAAGCTTGATATAGATCCTACTCATGAATTTGGGGAAATGTAAAAATTTAAATTAAGCAAAATGATAGTGTTGATTTTCTAGAGTGAACTTTTTTATTGCTAAGGAATCCCAAGTTGATTAACAAAATCATACCAATTTTCTGGAAAAAGAGATAATAGACACCTTTAATTTCAGCACAGTTCAGAAGAGCATTTCTGATTCTGATCAAAGCCCATTCATACCCATTGTATCCCTAACTTTGCACCTTAATGTCCTCGTTTGTAATATTAGAGAATCAAATAAGAAACTAAGCATCTTTCCTTCTCTGAAACGTATATAAGCTTTTCATAAATCTCTAAATGTGTGCTTCTCTTACTTATCAGTTAAAAATGAAACATTAGCATATTCAAAAGGAACAAAGACATTTAAAAATAGTCACTCTTTGATCTGACCTGATCTCCTTAATCACCCTTTTCACTCATCCAAAAATCTACTGACTTGCAGTTTTAGCTTCCTTTGTTTTTCTTAGGACCATTATACACACACGTATTTTTTCCCTCCAGCAGTAAGGATTTTTTTTAATGCAGGTGTAAATTAATCCACTACTTAAGCACATTTGGAATTTCTCATTATAGTGTTTCGAATCACTGTTAATTTGCATAGGGAATAGTCTGCATTTCAGAATATCGTTTTGCTATTAGCAATAAAGAAAGGTGCATACTACATATTCTGAATTCAAATAAAATTTTCCTGAGCCAAATTGAATCTTAAAATTCTCATGTGCCTTTTATAGATAAACCATTGCTAGGAGAAGAAATGACTTGCCTAAAGTCACAGAGTTTGTTAGTAATCATTTCTAGATTAGGACTCAGGTGTCTTGACTCACTATCTGGTGCACTTGTAATTGCCCAATATGTCTACTCAATTTTAGATTGCCATCTGTAAGCATACAGTAGGCATGCATACACATGGAATTTGTGGCAAAAATAAAACCAGTAAATTTTGAACATCTGTTCTCAAGCTAGTGTGGGGGAAAATTACTACTTAAATTGTAGTGTTAATACTTAACATATGCTTCTGTTTGCCACTTAGTGAAAATATTCCTTATCCTTTGAATTCTAGTTCCTGGACTTAATATATCAGTGCCCTAGTTATGAACTGGCATCTGTGATTTGACTGAAATGATAGAATATAGAATTTGGTTCAGAATGTATAAAATACTTTGGATGGCCAGCTTAGATTCTTATTATTTGGTTAAGCACCTAGTTCCCAGCTGTTGCAATGCTATATTCCTCAGAGGCTTCAGGATAGCTGATGAAAACTCCCAATGGGAGATGCCTGAGATGTGCCCTCCCCCCACTGGGTGTCCTTTAGCCAATCACAGACTTGGGTCGGGGTATAATCACTTGGCAGCCTTGTCTCCGGGTGAGACAACACTTATCTTTCAACTAACTCCAGATTCTCCCATAGGACCATACTTAGGCTAATTTTTCTTGCAACCATGCCTTATTTACCTCTTCTCTAACATTAGTCTGCTTTACTCACTTTCTTCGAGAGAACTCTTCAGTAAATCATCTGTTTAAGAATCCCTAAGATGTGTCATCTCTAGTTTTAAGTAGCCTGCGTCTCAGATGGTAACATGTGACATCAACCCACTGTTGGAGGAACATAGCTTTGATGCATTAAAAATGACTCTAGAAACCACAAAACCTAAATTGCAAGTCTGAATCAACTAATCCATATTAATAGCCTGGCAGAAGTAGGTGTATATCCATTTCTAGCTGTAAACTATCTACTTTATTTTCTACTGTTCTATATGCGATAACTGGCATTCAATTAAATAAATAAATAAATAAATAAATAAATAAATAAATAAATAAACAAACAAAACAAACAACAAAAAAAATGAGAAACCCAAAAAGCAAGGGGAAGAAAACAAAAACAAAAACAAAAAACGGAATCAGACTCAGAGATAACAGATATTGGAGCTATCAGACAGGAATAGTAAAATAACTATTACTAATATGTTAAAGGGTTTACTGAAAAACCCTTGAACAGTTAGGGCATTTGATTAAAGAGATGGAAATTATTAATTAGGGTCACATAAAAATTGTAGGGGGAAAAAACACTGTCAGAGATAAATAATAACTAATAATCATGAACCACAGAGGGAAGGAAAAAGTGAACTTGAAATAGGTAAACAGGAATCATCTAACTGTAATACAAAGAGGAAAAAGAGGAAAATAAAATAAAAAATAAAAAAGTAAAAAGAAAGAATAGTGCATCCAAGAGCTATGGGACAATATCAAACAGTATAGCATTTGTGCAGGTTAAGTTCCAGAAAGACAGAAAAGGAGAGAAAGAGAGAGAGACGGGAGAGAGAGAGAGAGAGAGAGAGAGAGAGAGAGAGAGAGAGAGAAGGAAGGAGGGAAAGAAAGAAACAGAAGCTCTAAGAAGAAAGAATTTCAGGCAAGATTAAAGAAAAAAAGGCAAACTCTGTGCACTGAGTCGTAGTGTTGAGATGTTCTACTCTCCACTTTGTGTCTGTGGTGGTCCTGAGTGGGAGATGTTTTTCCACCCATGCCCAGGTGGTAGCAGACCTCCTCAGTCTAACAGGTTTTCTTACCCCTTGCCTACCTTCTCCTCAGAAGCAATGGCTCTTTTCTTAGACCCTCAGAACCATGCTGTTTCCTGCTTTTACCCCCAAAGTTGAAGACTTTCATCTGAAAGGAGGGTCTCTAGATGTTGGTAGTATTTTTTTCTGGTTTCCAAGAACAATCAATAACCTCTTACATACCTGTGCCACTCTCTCTAGCTTCCTGTTCCCCCACATCCCAACTCTATTGTGAGCATGTAGGGGAAGCCCTTGGTAAGGAGTTTGCGAGTGACTGAAGTTCCCTTGTGTCTGAGGTTCACAGTTTCTTGTCTAAACTGATGTGCTAGTCCAATTTTAGCATTTAATGATTTATGGTCATTTTAGCTGAATTCTTCTTACCTGCTTATATGGTAACCACTTCTTCCATACTTTGGCAAATGTGAAACCATTTGATGGTCTCATCTTCTCTTGAAGAAGTTTGTCACTATTCATAATTCAGTTAACCTGGATGACTTGGATCCTTGGCTCTCTAATGGACTCACAAAAAGTCAGGATTTGGGGTTTTTTTTTCCCAAGTTTTATTTCTTGTAGGGTACATGTGACATTTTATTATGGCTTTCTACATCTTAGGTGAAAACAGAATTCACAATATGCACTCTGAATAATAAAATAGGCTTATTTCCTAGGATACTGGCGTGCTGAATGCTCAACTACTTGATCTTCTAACACTTTGGGAAGAGAGCTTCTCTTACACATTCCTATGCAGGTCCCCTCTGCTCTGTACGGTCTATAGGGAAGTGATTGAGGACAATGGGTATTAGGCATATCTTGTATTTATTGATACTTGTCTTCCCCTGGAATATAAGAAATTGAAATTGTATGAGTGTGTATGTGTGTGAATAGGACAAATGCATGTTGGAGAAAGATGGAGTGTACTTTTGGGGTGAGATTGGTAAATTGAACGATTGTCATATTAAATAGGACAAAAGATAAATAACACTTTAAAATAGTGTGTAAAATTGGAAGGAGAACTATGAAGATATTCTGGAGATTTGAATCTTTAAATTCCTGCTTTGGAATCTGGGAAGCTCACAAAATTTCTATGTCATATCTACATCTACATATTTTTCAGGGTCATATACTAATCATGTCGGCTAACGTTTGTCATACCGTGTTTCCCTGAAAATAAGACCTAGCTGGACAATCAGCTCTAATGTGTCTTTTAGAGCAAAAATTAATATAAGACCCAGTCTTATTGTACTATAATATAAGACCAGGTCTATAATATAATATAATATAATATAATATAATATAATATAATATAATATAAATATAATAATATAATATAATAGCAGGTCTTATATTAATTTTTGCTCTGAAAGTTGCATTAGAGCTGATTGTTCAGCTAGGTCTTCTTTTTTGGGAAACACGGTAATTATTGTTTTCTTCCCTATGCTTAGAGCATGGCTAGTGACATTAACAAGGAGTAAACATGCTGTTTTTAAAAATGGGTTTTATGTTTAGGTGTGAATAATTTTTAAATTGCTGAATATTTAAAACTATTTATTGTAATAAAATCCACTATGTCTGTAGGAAAACTCATTGATGACTTCATTTGCAGTTAGGATCAAATAGGAAATATAAAGTGAAATAAAAATAGTTATTTATGCTATGCAATTAAAAGTTTATAATCTGTACAATGATTCAATTTTTTGCTCAGCTTGTCTTCCATTCTGCATAATAGGATTTTAATAGGTGCTTTCGGCCAAGTATCTAAATGGCAAGGAAAATAAAGATATCAGTTAACACTGAATCATTCGTTATCAAAAATATCAAACAAAGAATGGCACATAAATAAGATGCAGTTTAAACTAACATGTTACAATTATATTTAATTGATTAACCACCTATTTGATTCTTCAGTGAGGTGAGGGGTTTTATGTAGTGGCAGGCAGGGAAAACATTATCTTCTCTTGGAAATAAACTTGAAAGGTATGAGAAACCCTGAAATGCTAGATTTCTATAAACTTCACAATGGCTTTCACTAAGTACCCCCGGAAGAATTCTGGGAACCTACTCTAGAAAAGGGGTAGCCAACACCCATCTGATTCAGGGGAAAGCTGGGGATCTCCTCAGCTTCCAGCCCAGGGTTCTGGCCCCACGCCTGCCCCTCTGTCCCTCAATGCTCTGATGGGAGGATAAGTTAAAACTCTCTGTCTCTCAAAAAACAGGTCCAGAATTTTTTCCAACACAGAGAAGACCTGAGGTATAATACAATAGACCTATTTGAGGAGATAGACGAATCCACCAGATATAAAGAAGTGTTTGTTGGCAAACAAGGAGAATGGCAGGGTGAATGTCTCTGACCCAGGGTCTGGGCTCTCAAGGGCTACCTCAGACTGAGATTCCATCACTATCTGGTACCCAGCAGGAAGCTATAGCTCAGGGAGGGGCAAGAGTGTAGGAAGAAACCTCTCTGTGACTAGCATAGGCTCGCAGGGACTCCTGAAAGCTAAGAGTAGAATAGAAACATCATAACCTTTCATATAGCAGGCACCATCTTAAGTGCAACGGAAGAACAGCCCAGTCCACAGACATTAGTGGAATAGTACAGCAATCCAAGAAGTAGAACCACAGAAATATGTAAACTGATTTGTGATGTAGATGCATAGGGACCATTTTCTTTTTAGTTTATTAAACAAAAGACAGTTTTTTCAACAAATGGTACGGAAACAATTGGATGTCCTTATGAAAAATAAAAACTTTGATACATGCTTCACAGGTACAAATTTTAGCATAAGCTGGGCCATGAGCCTAAATATAAAAGGCAAAACCACAAAATGTCTTTGGGAACATACAATGGGAAATTTACATGACATTGGCTTCAACACAGGTTTTTTTTAGATAAAACACCAAAAGCACAATCCATAAATGAAAAGTATTAATAAATAAATTGGACTTTATAAAAACTAAATACTTTTTCTCTGCAAAAGATACTTCAAAAAAAACAACAGGCTACAAGTGAGAGAAAAACTTCCAAATACAACTCAAAAGAAAACTCATAAGAAAACAACCCAATAAAACATAGACAAAATACCTATACAGACATTATCTATACCAAAGAAGATATACAAATTACATATCAGGCATTCAAAATTGTTAGTCTTTAGACAAATACAAATTGAACCACTACACAAATATTAGAATGCCAAAATGTTTTTTAAAAATGGAAAAATATAAAATTCTGGCAGAAATGAGGGGCACAAAAAAATTATCGGTGGGGATGGAAAG
Source organism: Rhinolophus sinicus (assembly GCF_057876585.1). NCBI lineage: Eukaryota > Metazoa > Chordata > Mammalia > Chiroptera > Rhinolophidae > Rhinolophus > Rhinolophus sinicus. Next base: position 44,477,589 of record NC_142515.1, read on the forward strand.
TGGTACAGTCAGTTTGAAATACAGTATAGTAACTTCTTATAAATTTAAACATACATTTACCACACATCACTTACCATACAGCATAGCAATTTCACTCCTAGGTATTAATGAAATGAATGGGAAACTTAGGTTTACATAAAAAGTTCTAAATGAATGTTTATGATGGCTCTATTCATTGGTACTTAATCTGGAAACTTCCAGGTTGTCCCTCAATATGTGAATGAATAAATAAACTGTGGTTCATCAATACAGTGAACTACTACTCAATAATTTTTAAAAAACAAAGAAAAAACCCAAACTGCCACAACAACAAATCTTGAAGTATTAATTCACTCAACTATGTGGATTAATTTTGAATGCATTTTGCTTAGTGAAAGAAATCAGACTCAAAAGTCTACGTGTCATTAATTTCCACTGTGAAGAAAACAAAATAATGGTTACCAGAGTTTGGAAGAGATTGGAAATGTTGATTATTAAGGAGTCACAAAAGGGATTTTTAAGGTGACGAAACTGCTCAGTGTAGTATTGTTTTGGTGGATACCATACTTTATGCATTTCTCAACATCCGTAAAGTTGACTAACACAAAGAGTGAACCTTACTGTGTATAATAATAAAAAAAAATCAACCAATATGCAAAGTGAACACAGGATGAAATGCAGACTGTAACAAATCTAATTGTATTAGATTCAATCTTCTTATTTGTTATTGGTTTGTTCAGGCTTTCTAGTTCATCATGATTAAGTCTTGGTATGTTGTATGTTTCTAGAAATTCCAGGTCATCCAGTTTGTTGGTATATAATTTTTATAATAGTCCCTTATGATCCTATTTACTTCTGAGGTATCCATTGTAACATCTCCTCTTTCACTTTTTAAAAATTTGTTTATCTGTATCTTTTTTCTCAGTCTAGCTAAGTGTTGGAAATTTTGTCTTTGCAAAAAAAAAAAGGAAACCTTGTTGATTTCTCTCGTGTTTCTGTACTCTATTTAATTTATTTTTACTGTAATTATTATTTCCTTCCTTCTGTGAACTTTGGCTTTGTTTGTTCTTTTTTCTAATGTCTTGAGATATAAAATTAAGTTGTTTATTTGAGATTTTTCTTCTTTTTTAAATGTAGGCATTTATCACTATAAACTTTCCTCTTATGAATTGCTTTTTTTGTTCCACTGCTTTAGTTTTGATGTGTTGTGAGGTTTTTTTCTCAATATATATTTTTTAAAAATTCCCTTTTGATTTCCTTTTTGACCCAATGTCTTGTTTAATTTCCACATTTCCTTCCTTCCTTCCTTCCTTCCTTCCTTCCTTCCTTCCTTCCTTCCTTCCTTCCTTCCTTTCATTTTACTGTTAATAATTTATAGTGTCATTCTATTATGGTCAGAAAAGGTAGTTGGGGTTATTTTGATCTTCTTAAATTAGTTAAGATTTGTCTTGTGACCTAACATATCATCTGTCCTAGAGAATGTTCCATGTGTACTTGAGAAGAATGTGTATTCTGCTATTGGGTGGAATGTTCTGTATATACATGCCTGTTAGGGCCATTTGGTCTCAATGTAGTAAATCAATTATTGATAGATCTGAAGGAAGAAACTGACAGCTATGCAAAGGGTTAGAGTCTTCAATACCCAACGTTCAATAATGGATAGAACATCTAGATAGAAAATCAATTAAAAACAACTGATTTGAACAGCATCGTGTGTCTTTTCATAAGGACATCAATCCCATTCATGAGGGCTGTACCCTCATGGCCAAATTACCTTCCAAAAGCCTCACATCCTAATTCTGTCATATCGAGGGTTAGGATTTCAACATATGAATTTTGAGGATACACAAGCACTCAGGCATAATTCTTATTTTAATCATGAAAATATGGCTCGATTATATTATAAAATCTAAAAGATTTAGTAAATATTTAATGGTTTTAAAAAGATGGATTCTCTCTTAAAAGGTACTAATAAAGACTTTCTTGTTTCCTAAAAATTAAATCAAGGCTGATTAAAAATGCATTAATTCAGAAATAGACGGATCCATTATAAGACTATTTGATAAAGAGTAATTTGAGAATGCTGTTACTCATTGGCCAAGCCATAAAGCTCAGTTTACCTGAATGAGAATAAAATCAAGCAGGGATTTTGTTCTTTACATATAGTTGTGGTAACTGAGGAATAATTTAGAAAAAAAGAATTAACTTTTAATTAAAAGAATGTAGAGAACATTTTCATCAAGTATTTATCCTAAATTCTGCCCTATACCAAATACAGTATGCTAATTCTAAGTAATATATGATTATAAATCATAAGAATCATAATATCATGTAAACTGACTTTGATGAGATATAACACTATAATGAAATTTAGGGATGTGGAAATTTAGAAAGAATATAATTCTTCTCTTTTAATGCTTGTGTGTGTGTGTGTGTGTGTGTGTGTGTGCGCGCGCGCGCGCGCGCGCAGAGGGGGAGTAAGAGATATACCCAATGGGCAAGTTGTTTCGTCTTAATTACTTCACCTTTAAAATGAACTGGTTGGAGCTGGTACTCTCTAAGATGTGTTCTAGTTATAGAACTGAGAGATTCTATGCTGCTCTTGTGATACCTCAGTAAATTTCACTAAGTGAACATTGAAAAGCTCTAATTAAAAGAGAGATCATTAGGATCAAATTAGGTTCATTTCCTTTTAAATTCCCCAGGGTTTTATTTGACAATAGTAAAACTGTCAATGATATTGACTTCTTTGGAAACAACATTATCTTAATAGAAGGCATTTTATATGTAAAGTCAGGTCATTTTCTCCTTCACGTCTCTCAAATTTGTGTAGATTCTAAGGTAGTATTTTGGAGCCAAAAGGAGTCACAGACTGTTATGTACATGACTACTACCTCTTGTAAAGGGACAGGATACAGGCAAAGGAAAAACAGTGGTTTCTGAAAACATAAATTGTATAAAAGAAGAATCTAACCTGACTTTAGCTCTGCATAGACTCTCATCATAGTCTATATTTTGGTAATACCACACATGAATTTATGACCAGACCGATTTCAGAGAAGGGTGAATTTATAAAATATAGTGTTCCCTCCCACACTAATATCCCTGATTATGAGGGATGGCCTTAACTTTCCCTCAGCTTGACTAAACTTTAGACAGATTTATTCCTGACTATAAGACCCTAATCTCCCTTCTCATAAAGAATTTGCTTTCAAAAATTAGTAATTGTAAATACTTTCTCTCCCCTTTTGAGATATAAATTGTTACCAAGTCTCTTGCCAGTTTTAAACCCAGGGACAACTTTCTCAGTAACCTAGGAACCGTCCTTTAGAAATACAAAGGGTGCCCAAAAAAATGTATGCACATTTTAAGACAGGAAAGAAAAACTATATTAAAGTTGTAATACTCAATATATACCAGTAACAAAAGATGAATACAAGTCATATATATATATATATATATATATATATATATATATATATATATATATATATACATACATTTTTTGGCACCCCTGGTATAATCATCAAAAAGATACTCCCCATCCCCTAGTCTCTGTGGTAGAGTCGGAGCCTAACCTCTATAAGTACCAATTAACAAATGCAGAAGGCCTAATCCCATTGACTAACCTCCCTTCTACTGTTCTTTAGTAGTTTTCCACCAACTCACTCTAGTGATTAAAATGTCTCCTACCTTTTGTTTCAGTAAAAATGAGTTCATTTTCTTTTTCCTATGGTGATAGCTTTGACCCATATTACAGTAGTCTTGAATGAAGTCTTCCTTGCCTGTTTAACTTGTCCAGTGTAATTTTTCTTTTACAACTACAAAGTAGAAGAAAGTATAATATATGTTAAATTCCAACTTCACGTTGAAAGATATAACGCAATTAATAAAAAGTGGTATTTGTTTCAGTTTTTATATAGTGATTATATTAGGTTGGTGCAAAAGTAATTGAGGTTTTGGCAATTAATTTTAACCTTTTAAACCACAATTACTTTTGCAACAACCTAATATTTGTGATATGATTCCAAACTTAAAACATTTTTAACTATATGTATTATCACAATTTCTTTAAAAAATAATGCTATGATATAGATGTACACACACATAGTTGCAATTTATGTTAGAAAATATATAATATAAATTTATTCATATTAGAGATTCTATTCTCTCTCTATATATACATATATTAATTTCCTTTTAAGTTTCCCAAGTACTTACTTTCTTACTTCATGAGACAATAATATAATTATCCAAGCATATAACTATTTTTAAGCAACATTAGCACAGTAAGGATACACACATATGTATATGTGTACATAAGTGTGTGTATATATTAATTTGCACATTAATCTTATGATATGATCTCTGCTGTTGGAGGCAAATGGATAAGTTATTGGCTTTGAATTCTTGATGGGTTCTTTGTAAAGATTAGGGAGACATTTTAAAAGAGATGGGAAGAAAACAATAAAATAATGGAAAATAAAATAGAATAAAATAAAATATAATATAACATAATGAATAGATATCAGTAAAAGTGTGTTTTGCAAAGAAGTATTGAAGGAGTGAAGTGCTGAAGAAAGTTGCTCTGATGTATATAGCTTTGGTTGGGAGGCAGGGGCTTTGCAATTTAAATAAAGGGTTAATCTAGGCACCTTAGAGCTGATACTTTAAGGGTTACTCTGGCATAACATCATGTGGATCAGGCCAAGTCTACTTTGATTATTTTATTATTTATTTACTATCATAATTACAGCCCCTCTCCCAGAGCCCACCAATGAGTGGAGACAGTGATAGTTAACAGTATCTAAGAGCCTGCATCTGAGACAGTTACGCAAGGTTGGATTGGAAGAGAAACTACAAGAAAAAGTGCTCCTTACATGTCTTCCTCTAGATTGAGTCTATAACTGTGGATCATAAATAAATTGACTTCTGGGGCAAGTAATATATGTGACTGAGGTTTAATGAACACCATTTTCTTATCTGACTAAAAAACTGTTTGATTTTTTTGTTTGGTTTTCTTTTTTACTCTAATTTATTCCACAGTTCAGGTAACATGGATAAAATTATGTATTTTATCCCTGGTAAAATGAAGTATTTTCTTCACATATCCCACAGCCTCCTTGAAGGAATGAATCATGTAGCGATCACATTTGTTGCAACAAATGGCTTTTTGTCTAGTACCTATTACACTTTTGGGGGGAAAGAACAGACTAATTTTCCACCACAGGAGAGCTGGATATACTATGTATTACTCACTGACAAATATATAAACTCTGTTTTCAGCTTTTCTTTGAAGAATTGCACTTAGGAACTCCTAATTATACAATATATCAGCTAAGAGATATGGAATGACAACTTAAAGGCTTTCTTTCAAATTATGACTGCCATTTATTTTTAAGTGATATTATTTATTATAGAAGAGCAGACATTCATAGCACTTTGCAAGGAAGGTTCCAAAGACCTTACATCTGAGAACTTCTACTAAAAATTATGCACCATCAAGCAAATGAAAGTTGTAGTAGGTTGAAAAGGAATGTAAGAAATAGCAAAATTAGTGAACGGTGACTATACAGGGGGAAATGGGCTACAAGTACAATTTGAAGGATGTAAAAGCTGGTATTTAATGTGTGCTAAGAAATTGGCATGTATCTATTTTTCTTAGCAAAAGAAGTAGATGGCAAATGGAACAGGTAGAGATTAGATTGCAAAAAGCTCATGGTACTGTATCAAGGGAATAAGAAAGGTAAATTTTGAGGGCTGTAAGCTTCTGATTACAGAATTCACTATTTTGTTCTGCCTTTTAGTACTGATTATTTTGCTTACCAACATGATACTTTATAATACCCTTTATTTGGAAACGATTAATAGTTTTACTTCAGTATTACCAGAACATTTATTTTCTCTTTAGGTTGCTAATGTTACAAATGTGTTAATTGACAAAAGCATAATGTGTGATTTATTATAAAGGTGCAATAAAATGTTGAAGTCTCTGAAGTATATTTCTATGTGTCATATATCCATTCCACTAAGTGAAGATAGAGTGAAAACACCATTGCCTTTAGAATCAAATCTACCTGGGTTATGCTACTATAAGAATTCTAGCCTCACTAATATGGTTGAGTTAATCTCTTTGAATTTCATTCTTCCAATTTTTAAATACAGATACTAATGCCAATACATGACTTAATTAAGATGGTATTTATTCTTATAGCAATAAAGATAAGCAATACATTGAAGATTCTGCTGCCCTTTTTCTGTCAGGTGACAAGGCTGTCAGGTGATTGTGATACCTTACACTCACATGGGGCTCGTAAGACTCCACAGAAACTCTTGATAGCTTTATATAAATTCATCTCCAACAGAAAGTCAAGCAAATACCATATATCTATGTACTAGGATTCCCATGCAAGGAGTTTTTGTTGTTTTAATTGTGCTCAAAACAGTATATAGTAAGTTGTCTTATTTCCTTAAAGGAAGGGATAATGTGTATTTTCACTACCTTCCTTAAGAAAATCACACACGTGAATTCTTATTCCTCATCCTTTATATTTTATCCCAACTTTCTGATGTTCTGTTTGCCCATGCTAATAGCTTTAACATTAACTTGTAGAGAAAAACATTGATGTAGTGGTACTATCAGTTCAATCATGGTCATTACATCATTAGAGAGAAACAATTGAGCTTTATTTTGTATTTTTGCAGGAAAAAAAAAGTTACATGCTTAAGTTATAGCAGGCACAGCTGGTTAGCTGCTCTGATACCTGTTCCCAAATCTGTCCCCCCTTGTTATATTTTAGCTACTTGTAGGTACTGTCTGCAAAAGAATGGTAAGTAGAAGTCTGCTTCTGTCTTCCTAGAAAACCTTCATTTTCTTGACATAGGTGTTACTCCACCTTCACATTCCTTCTTCTTGCTGGACATGGTTGTGCTAACAGAAGGAATGAGTCATCAGCTCTGATGACTCAGAGCCCTTGATTCAATCCAACAGCTAACTTACTTTACAGTTCTTGTTATGTGAGCAAAAATAATCTACTTGCTTAAGTTTGTGTAAATGGTATTCTGGTACCAGCAGCTAAAAATATTCCTCTCAGATTTATTTCAGTATGTCATTTTTCCTTTCTGGCCTTGAATCTCCTCACAAATAAAAGTAAGTGTGGTAGTTAATAGTATGAGTCAACTTGAATGAGCCAAGGATTGCCCACATAGCCCACAAAACATTATTTCTGAGGTGTATCTGCGAGGATGCTTCTGGATGAGGTAAACATTTCAGTCAGTGGAGTGGGTAGACTGTCCTCCAGTCTATTAAGGGACTACATGAAACAAAAAGCAGTGAAATAAGAAATTCACCCCATTTTCTTTTTGCATCTGTGCTTGAGCTGAGGCATTGATTTTTCTCCTGCCTTTGGACATGGATTTACACCATCAGGTCCTCTGCTTCTCAGAGTTTAGAACATGACCTGAAATTATACCATTGGCTTTCCTGAGTCAGCAGCTTGAAAATGGCAGATCATGAGACTCCTCAGCCTCTATAATTGGATGAGCCAGTTCCTCATTATATAGCCTATTTACCTTGTTTTTCTTGAGAACCCTAACTAATAGAGTAGGGATCAGATAACAGAATGCATATAGGTGTTCCAATCCCAGATATCTTCTTTCATACTCTCTGTCACGTTTGCCATGATCAGGTTATGAGAACCAACTAGGGATTGAGCGAACACAGCTAACAGGAAAACAAATTTCAGTTTCAGTTGTGCCAATTGCATCCCTCTTTAATCCATTATTGACCAATTAAAAAATGTTGCTTTTGAATCAATTTGCTAAAAATTGAATGGGGATAATTATTTTAACTGTTCTGACATGTGTCCCTTGGTACCCGTACTCCATCTCATGAATTCATCTTGTGTGAGTTAAGGAAATCATTTTGCCACTGAGCTCTAGGTAATTTCAAACAATACATATATAAATTTAATAGAAAATGATCTATTGAATATATTTTTCATATTTTCCATGTTTCCATCTTTAAATGACATATCTTTTCTAGTTAATCAGTACAACAGAGGTTAAAAAATGTGTTGCGATTACCTTGCTTTTGCAGATTGTAGAATTTATGGCAGAGATGTTTCTATGTGATACTTCTGCTGTAGTAATTACATGTCTTGCATGCAACTCTGCTATCTTTATTACCAAGAGAATATGATTATGAATTTACAAGAGTGAGAAATTAGACCCAAATGAAGGAAGAAGAAATTATATTGAATTTGTGGCATTGAGCTCATTGAGGTGAAGGGGAAAAAAGAAGAATTCTTAATTGGATTCTTCTGGCTAAATGCCAGAAAAGGCTGTGAAAGGTGAAAAAATTTAAGAGAAATTATGGAGGAGATATAATGCCTTAATTAGGAAAAGCATATGTCTAAGGTGAAAGTATAATCTGAGCCATGTTCCAAACAGATTAAATATGAACCTAAATGATTGACACAGTTGCTGTGAAATATACAACCTATTAAAGATAAAGGGTGAATCAGTCAAGATACTTAAAACAACATAGTAACTCAATAACTTGTTAATCTAGACTCATTGTATTTGGACTAAATTTGTCTGAGGCTTAACTCTCAGGTGAACTCTATCCTCTCCTCTCACATCCAGCCTCCTTACTGAAGTCTGCATATACCTGAGGGAAGCATGTACTATAGATGCCTTCTCCTGAGGCAAAAGTCAAGTCTAAAGCACTCTTATGAAAGACTTTAGAAAAATAACTAGTTTTGAATTCTTTATTTGAACTATATTTCATCATAGTTTGAACCTTATCACTCTGTCTCACTTGGCATGTCTCTTTGGACCTAAAGTAGGAATCTAGATTTTTTTTTTTGTAGTTATGAAATGGTTTGTTCAAAACCTCTGCTATAAGAAACTATACATACACACACACATCACATATATGCATATATATATATAATCTTTGGTGGGAGTTGGAAAGTGAGAACACAGAAAAACTCAGCAGACAGTGAGTAGTGTGATGTAGAACAGTGAGAAAGTGAAATGGTAGCAAGCAGAACCCATGATTAAATAGAAACTGTGGCTTAGGGAGGGTGAAGTGGTATAAGTAGAACAGAAAGTGACTGAGTCACCATAATGGTGACTCAACACATTTAGGTTTTATCTAAAATGGCATTTCAATTTCTATGTGGTGTGACTATACAATCATTGATAGAGTTTGTCTTCTTTTTTTCCCCATGCATCCTTATAATGTTTCCCCAAATATATTAGCTTGAATATGTTTCTGCAACTTAAAAAAAATAATAATTGTAAGCAATGAGTGCCCAAGCACAAATCCTCATATTCTTATGTGTTTATAAAGTTTTACGAACTGATGAATTGTATTGAGGTCAAACTCTAGGGCAAAATTTGAGCTTTGCCAAGGTAGAAAATAGAGTTGCCTGTTTCTGTTGTTTGTTCTCTTAGCTTGTTTGTTTGAAAGTACTACTTGTTTTTCTATCTTTTAACAAATGCTCCATTTGAAACTCTAAGCAAAACCACAATATTTTTTCTCTATTTAAAACAGAAAATATAATCAAACCTTGATCAGTAATACTAGTTTCTCTCTCTTGGTTGACATAGCTACCATTACATGAGAATTGAAATTCATAGTTTAGAGCAAACCAAATAATATTCATCAGGTCTGTCATCCTCTATAATCTTTTAAATGCAAGTCACTCCTGTCATCTGTCTCTACCCCTATGCTGCTCTGTACTTCTTCCCTCTCTGATTTAATCTCTCATTGCAGACTTCTTTGCCAACCCATTCCACTGTGCCATCTGGAACACTAGTGCACCGTTGAAAACAAAGCAAAGCAAGACAAAATCATATGGCATCAGCATATTCACTAAATATTCTATACTCCTTGCCTTAAATGAAACCCTTCTCTCTTGTACCTAACAAACATATTGAGCGATTGGAAAAGGTCCATTCTTTCATTGTGTTTGTCCTGAAAGATCAGGGATGATGGGGGAGAGAAAGGGGATGGCATCTTCAACTTTTTTCTAATTACTCTTATCCTTAGAAAGTATTCCCTTTCACATTCATGTAAAGATACTTTTTTTATAGACCGATCAACTGTCTCTGTTTGCCGGAACTGGTCGTATTTTGACACTGAAAGTCCTGTATCCTGGGAAATCCCTCAGTCACAAACCTGGTAGTTGATCATCCTAGATCTTCAAGTAATAACACCTCACATCCCTCTAAACATAGTTTCAGCTCTCATGGGACTACACAGTCAAATATGGCTTCTATTTCTCCTCCTTGAATGAAATTACTGAAAATTTGAAAGTCTTAATAGTTGATGACGTGTTCTCCTTTCTAGGTTTATGAAACAAAATTCAATTCTGTGTTCTCTTCTGTCTTTCTGGAACCTTGTCAAGCTTCTCAAAACTTCTCTGACTTCATTTATATTTAAACATTGGTATTTCCCACAGCTTTGTCCTTTACCCCTTAATCCCTTCAGTCTATATGTTATCCATGCATGGACTCAATACCATTGGATTTACTTATCAGTTGTATACAAATGATGTACAAATCTGTCTCACATTTGATTGCCCCCATTTACCTATAACCTGTTGGACAGCTCTACTACGTAGAAGTTTCACATTCACATCAATATGTCCCAAATTGAATCCTAATCTTTCTCCTGCTCTTCTATTGCTTACTTTAGTGGAAAGCACAAGCATATACTCAAAAGTTTAAGAAATAAAATCTGATTCATTCCATTCATCTCCTTTACAGCCACCATCCTCACCCTCTCACTCCAAACACAGTGTCCAGTCTGAAATATTTTACCTCATAAGTACATTTCTTATATACTACCTTTATTCATATAACTTGTCAACCAAAGTAAGATATATTTGAGAGTAAAAGAGAAATGAGATCAGTCAAACCACTGGAACATGAGTGTATCAACGAGGCCCTTTATGGTCTTTGTGTTAGTTGGGATTTACCAAAGAAACAGAGCCAATAGGATTTTTTTTTTTTTTTTTTTTGTGGTGTGTGTGTAGATAGATAGATAGATAGATAGATAGATAGATAGATAGATAGATAGATAGATAGATAGATAGATATTTTAAAGAATCAGCTCACATGATTTTGAGGTCAGCAAGTCCAAAACTTTCAGTACAGGTTTGCAGGCTGGCGACTCGCAGAAGGGTTGATATTATAGTCTCAAGGAAGATAGTCTGGAAGCAGAATTTATTCCTCTTTGGAGAACCTGTCATTTTTTTAAGACTTTTAACTGATTAAGTGAGAACCATCCACAGTTTATATAGTGAACAATGTTCTTTACTCAAGGTCTACTGATTTGAATGTTCATCACATTGAAAAAATAAAAATACTCTTACAGCAATATATGGACTGGTGTTATTAGCAACTGCCATTCAATCCCTGACCTCAACTCTCAAGTAAAACTACTATATGCTGACTTCAGCTTATTGACATAGTATTGTTCCAATAGTCTTAATTAAATTAATTGATTAAATAAATAAATAAATCCTTTCCTAGCTGTGAATTTTCAGTGAAATTGATATAAACTTAAACAACACTTTTAATCATGCCATTTTCCCATTCAAACATCTTCAGTTAGTCTCCTTGACTTTCAATTTCTTCTTCCCAATAACCTTACACTTTTCTAATTGTGCTCTGCAAAGCCTAAAATCAAGTTGTACATCTTCTATTTGATTTTATTTTTATTCCATTTAACTGGAGAAAAAAGTTAATATGCTTTTGATAGAGAGATATTTTCAAATTGTGCAGCTAGCTAAAACTAACTTGGAATGTCTATTTCATCATCTCAGTTTTAATTCTGATTCCACTACTAAGTATGTCTTGTAGAAAATCAAAGAATACTCATAATTTTTATATCATGATAATTAAGATTTTAGAAGTATTTCTTTTGTTTTTTAAATAAAGGAGCTTTGAACACTTACTATTGCTCTTAGCATTTTACCATTCATTCACGGAGAGGAAAAGCTCTGGCTCTATTTTTTCCTTTGATTCTATTTCTTACTTATATAAAAAAAATATGCTAACAATTTCTCCATTGGAAAAAAAACTAACCAAACAATACACAGAATATTGGCTATTTTTAAAATAATGTTTACAGAAACTTTACAGATGAAAATCTGTAGGAGAAATTGAAGATGATTACAGTTTGAAATACAATAGACACATTTAAATTCCAGAGAGCACATTCTATTTTATTAAAAGCTTTGAAAATTGATAGTGCAAGTACAGTAAAAACTCAATTAACTGATACCTGCCTTGCCTTGAATTTTAATTAGCCATGTTCCCCACAGATTTGATTTTTCGAAGATAATGATAAATGAGTGGAGGTAAAGCCCACATGGATATAAACTTAAACAACACTTTTAATCATGCCATTTTCCCATTCAAACATATTCAGTTAGTCTCCTTGACTTTCAATTTCTTTTTCCCAATAACCTTGCACTTTTCTAATTTCCACATGGCAAGTAGAGTTATCTTGTGAAATGCAAATCTCTTCTATCCCCACTCTAGTTTAAAGGTTTGAAGATGGCTCTGTTCTCTTAGATTTACGACAAAATTTCTTGGAATGATCTTCGGCCCCTAATGGTCAGCATTCCACCTTCCACTCCATCGTTACATTATACAAGGTCAGACAATTAATTTTGTGAACTTGTTGCAATGATGTTGCTAAACTTTTTTGATATCAGACGGATTATTTATTATGAATTTGTACCAACTGGACAAACAGTTAACCAAGTTTACTATTTGGAAGTGCTGAAAAGCCTGCGTGGGAAAGTTAGATGACCTGAACTTTTCTCCAACAATTCATAGCTCTTGCATCACAAGAATGCACCAGCTGACGTGGCATTGTCTGTGAGGGAGTTTTTAGCCAGGAAATAAATAACTGTTTTGGAACATCCTCCCTACTCACCTGAACTGGCCCCCAATGACTTCTTTCTTTACCCGAAAATAAAGGACATATTGAAAGAAACACATTTTGATAACATTCAGGACCTCAAGGGTAATACGATGACAGCTCTGATGGACATTCCAGAAAAAGAGTTCCAAAATTGCTTTGAAGTGTGGACTAGGTACTGGCGTCAGTGCATAGCTTCCCAAGGGGAGTACTTCAAAGGTGACCGTAGTGATATTCAGCAATTAGGTATGTGGCACTTTTTCTAGGATGAGTTCATGAACTTAACAGTGAGACCTCATATACCACAGTGCACCTTGTCTCCTTCTCTAACTATGCTGGCCTTCTGACATCCCTACACTATTCTCACCTCATGCTCACTCCTGCCAAAAGAGTGTTTTATCTCTAGAAATCTCTTTCTTCTCTTCTAGTCAAGACAATATTTGGACATTGTACACCAGGAGGAGTGAACCTACTGATTGAGTAAATTTCAGCTTAATCTGTAGTTCAAAAAGGGAACCCCTTTTTGGAATCCTTCACTCAGTCGAATGCCACATTATCTGTTCTCTTAGCACATCTCTGTCTTCATAATAATTACAGTAGTTCCAATTCAACAAACATTTTGTGTCTTTTATTAATATATTAATTTATTATTTATGATTCCCCTCAAAGGGCATCCAAATGCATTTTTGTCCATGATATTGTCTCCATGAATTGTATTAGGTAACAGTATCTAGTACCAAGTAAGCATTCAATAAAAATTAGTTGAATAAATATATGCATAGATTTCTTATATATAGAAATAGTCCCCAGAAACAAATTAACTCCTGTCATGAGGTATTTTGAGTTCCTGACTTTAAACAAATACTAAAAGATGTAAAGCTGACCATATGTTCAATTAAAGGAAATATATGAAATTCTAGAATGTAATTTAAAAGTAAACGTCAAAGTAAGGTGAAATGATAGAAAAATGAAGAAATACATAAAGTATGTGAAAAATGATCATCACACAAATTAAAATTTCAGTTCTTCAAATGCAAAGAGATGTACTCAGGTATACAGAATGACAGTTCAAGATAGATTTATATAGATTCCTCTGAAAAAAAAAATTAGTTTTAGTGTTTTTCTTGACATTTTTTCTCAACTGTAAATAAGAGATTCTGTCAAATCTCTTTTCAAAGTACTCCTGAATATGTTAGTCCCACTAATAATGATCAGAATGTTTGTCTATAAATATTAAATCCATTATTTTGTTTTGTGAAATATTACTTCAAGCAAGCAAAAAGAACTAAATTTTGAAAAAAAATTTAGAAAACAAAATAAACATTTGAATATCTTATCTAATTATATATACATTGCAATCTTGGCTCAGACCCACTTACACCCCCCCCACACACACAAATATGCACACTTGAACATGAATTTGTACTTACATCCATACTTATAGGTGTTTCTGCCAATTTTTTATAATTTCAATATTTACACACATGTCCAATAAATATTTAGGTATGAAAATAGAAAATTGCCTCCTTTATGTCTCTAATATCATTAATATGGACTAATTGAATTTTCCTACAGCATGTTATTATGACAAATGTTCTAATTGAGCTAGAAAAGGAATATATTTCAGCATCCTATTCTATTTATTGAATTGGGACCCCCAGAGGATAATTCCATGAAGACAAGTTGAGTAATTTTCCATTCTGAAAAATAATTTATTTTAAACATTTGTTGATTCGTGCTTTTAGTCAGATGCTATGCTGCCTGAGGAGACAGATTACTAAAGTTTCTGGAATATACATAGGATTAGTTTTACCTTCAGCAAGGCTGAACAAATCTTGTAAAGTGTAATGACTTTAGTCAATCTTTTACCTGTTACTTATATGAAATATAATCATTTCTTGGTGAAGGTACAGCTGAGGAAGAATATTTCTTCAATATTACATCTTTACACTTGATGGAAAAAAGATGGAAACAACTCAAAACAAAGCAAAACTCTAGCCTGGGACTCAGAAATCCCTGATGACAGCCTGATAGTGTGTCTTAACTTTTCTTCGTCTCAGTTTATCTTTCATTACAAGGATATGAAGAACTGCCCATCTCTAGTTTAGGGAATTAACATTAGAATCATTGACGTTAGAATGTGGGGACATTTTGAAGAGTATAAAGTACCATACACATACACGTGCACTTAATATCTCTAAGTAAAAGATGATAGTCTTAGTCTATTCAGTATGCAATAAGCTACTCGAAGAGCATTGCTTTCTGTTCCAAGAGATATGTAGAAGAGCGTATTCTGAGGTTAAAAACCAGAAATTCTGATAGAGGCAATCTGCTAACCAAGTATTAAAATAAAGGAGATGTGATGTGGTTTGTGAAGGGGGTGGAAGGGTTTGTGATCATTGACTATAAAAATAGAGCTAGAACTAGTGAGTGGTAAGTATAGGAAAGACATATTTGCAAGTAAAAATAAGTGTATAAGAATAGAATGATCCAAAAGTTGTTTCAACTATTTTTACAATAAATTTGTAAAATTTGCTATATTTGGATATGAAGCAGAGGCTAAATTGCTACTTAATAGGAAAGCAATAAAGAGAATTGAAAACTCAGATAGGTAATAAGATTGTATGTCTCCTATGTTTCTTGCCATTCTGATTTTGAAAAGTTGTATGGAAGACCATTATTATCATTACATTTTTCACTAATTTGGTTATTTATTACTGTATAAACACACCACTACGAAACTTAGTGGCCTAATATTATAACTTATTTTCACAATTCTGTGGATTGACTGGGAGGATCTCTAGCTTACTGTGTTGTCTTTCAAGGTGCTGGGTAGGTTGAAAGGTGCACAAGAGCCTCACTACATAGCTGGCAGTTGGTGGGAGTCAGAGCTGTGTGGTCAACTGGGGATTAGTTTACTTTCATGGGTGCCTTCCCACGTGATTGTTTGTGCTTCCTTACACACTACGGTGACTGAGTTTCAAGAAGTCATGTTCTAACAGGCCAAAGTGGAGCTTCAGATTTCTTAAAACTGAGACACCAGTGTTACATAGCATGATTGTCAGAATATTCTGTGTCAAAGTGAATCACAGGGCCAGCCCAGATACAGTGTGTCAGGAAAATGCACAAGAGCTTAAATGCCTGGATCATTGGGGACCAGCTGGGAGAGTGGCTACCACAGTCATAGTATTAGTTGTTAGTGGAAAAAGAACTTAGTAACAGACACAGTTTTAAACAGAAAATTTAGAAGGCAAGGAAGGAGCCTAGAACTTATTGAATTTAATTACAAGATTAAAAACTAAGTTGAAAGATAGAATATCAGCATTTTAATATGTTGACTTCTAAATTTTAGTCAAAATAGGATGTGAGTGAAAGCAATTTAGTCCAATTTAACAAATAATGAGCATTTATTAGGTAACAAATATAGGACTAGTTACTGAGGTAACGAGATGTTCCTTATATAATGTCTCTGCACTTGAGAAACTCCCTGAATAATTGGGAGGCAGATGAGAAAGTAGATAACAATTGCAATATTAAATAAAATATTTATAAAGCTCTACGGAGAATACATTTGTAGTAGCCACAGAGATGAGAAATTATCTCTTTTTTGAAAGCTTAGTATAATTTATTCTAGCAGTCCAAAAGAGGTGTAAAAGAGGGAACTAACATTTATTATGTGCCCGCTTTGTTCCAGATGCTGTGCTAGGGGGCACTTATCAATTACCTGCTCTGCTTTTCAAAGCATTAACTTGAAGCACATATTATAACACCCATTTTATAAAAAGAAGTAATTGAGGCTCAGAAAGTTTAAATAGCTCATCCAAGGTTAAATTTGTCAAGGGACTCTGATTCCAAAATCCATATTCTGTTTATTACCCCACACAACTAGACAGTAATAAAAGCAGATCCAAATACGTATTGACTTGGGGTCCACTGAATTGGAAACACTCTCAGAATGTTTAGTACTCCTGATATAAACCTGGCTGGGCTGATATCATATTAAAAGCCACAGTGGCATCTCTAGATGCCACACATCATCTCTAGAATTCCTCAGTAACAAGTCCCTGTGGAAGGTTAAGCTAGGCCTGCCCCTCCCTGGGCTGTTCCCTCCATGTGGAAATGTTCACTAAATAGAAAGTTAGCAGTGCTGATCTCTGGGTCAAGATTAAAATATAGATTAGAAATCATAAATGTATGGCTAGTAGTAGTACTACAGGTAGAAGTAGCAGTAGTAGCAAAATAACAATAAGAATAATAAAATTATAGTGTACCCTAATGTTGCAGTGGTATTACACATGCTATTCTACTTCTCGATATCCTTCTGTACTCCTCTAAACTTTAGTCTAAGTAAATTCTATACTACCGTGTTTCCCTGAAAATAAGACCTCGCCAGACCATCAGCTCTAATGTGTCTTTTGGAGCAAAAAATAATATAAGACCTGTCATTTTACTATAATGTAAGACCGGGTCTAATATAACATAACATAACATAACATAACATAACATAACATAACATAACATAACATAACATAACATAACATAACATAACATAACATAATATAAATCGGATCTTATACTAATTTTTGTTTCAAAAGACGTGTTAGAGATGATGGTATGACTAGGTCTTATTTTCAGGGAAACACGGTACATTGTTATTTTACTTAAATACTGAGATTACTACTGGTAATTATGCAATAGTTTTGTTTGCTTGTGTGTGTGTGTGTGAGAGAGAGAGAGAGAGAGAGAGAGAGAGAGAGAGAGAGAGAGAGAGAGAAGGAGGGAGAGATTAATATCAATTTAGTGAATTTATAGGCATGCAAATATGGACATATTAAAACTGACATGTTTGTGGAGAAAGGCTTCTAACTATAGGGAACAATAGCATTTTCTTTCACTTCATTCAAGGGTACATCTTTCTCAATTCACTCATTAAAAGTTGGTATTGCTCAGCATTCTGTTCACACTGCATATGACCAGAATTTAGTTGACCCTTCATTCATTCAGAAATGTCTAGGTATCTACCACAGCCTGGGTACTGAGTACAAGTTGGGCATACGATGAAAAAGAAAACAAAAACAAAAACATTATCTGCCTTAATAGAGCTTTTGCACTAGAAAGTGTTACAGGAATAAATCAAATATTTGCACAAATAAATTATGGTTATTTCTATAAATGATAATAACATGGTTTTTAACAAAATATAAGATAATTGTAAGTAGGCTGGAGAAATTAGGGAATAATCAAACCTTTCAGGGATTACTGAATACTGGCTCTGTACTGATACTAATTCCTAAAGAATCAAAACATCACTATGGTCCACCATTCAGGGTAGGGGCTTATGGAAGTCAGGAAATCAATAGTAGTTTTAGATCATGTTCATCTGACAATGGGTTCAGTCAATCCCTGAATCCATCCTATGGTTATTTCTCTAGTTCCAGAATACATAATTGAAGTAGATACACTCAACAGCTGATGGAATCGTCATGTTGATTCCCTACACGTTGAATGAGGGTTATTACGGTGGGAAAAGTCAAGTAAAAGCCACCAGAATTGTCTCAGTAGAGAAATGCTAAATTAAAAGCAGTAGCACATTTCTGGAGGGATTGCAGAAATTGTTGGCCCTATGAAGGACTTAAAGGACCCACAGGTGCTGATTCCCGCCAAATTCCCATTCAGCTCCCCCATTTGGCCTGTGCAGAAGGTAGATGGATTTTGGAGAATGATAAAGGATTCTAGTAAGTTTATCCAAGTGGTGACCCCAATTGCAGCCACTGTACAAGATATGGTTTCATTGCTTGAGCAAGCAATATATTTCCTGGTGCCTGGTATGCAGCTATTTACCTGGCAAATGCTTCCTTTCTCAATAACTGTTAATAAACAGAACAATAAGTAGTTTTCTTTCAGCTAGCAAGTCCACTAATACCCCTCTGTTGCCCAACCAGAGGGGAATATCAACTCTACAGATCTATGTCATAATTAGATTCCCAGGGATCTCGATTACCATTTCCTCTATAAGATATCATGCTGGTCCATTACATTGATGGCAACATGCTGATAGGCCCAGTGAGTAATAAGTAGCAAATATTCTAGACTTATTGGCAAGATACTTGGGTGTCAGAGGGTGAGAAATGAATTCATATTCATAAGCCTCTATCTTATTGAAATGTCTAGGGGTATAGTTGTGTGGGCATGTTGAGATATTCCTTCTAAGGTGAAGGATACATTATTGCTTCTGGTCCCTCCTACAACCAGAAAGAGGCACAATACCTAGTGGGCTTCTATGGATTTTGGAGGAAACATATTCCTCATTTGGGGGTGTTACTCCTGCCCATTTACCAAGTGACCTAAAGAGCTGCTAATTTTGAATGGGGTGCAGAACACGAGGAGGCTCTGAAACAGGTCCAGACTGCTGTGCAAGCTTCTCTGCCACTTGTGCGGTGTGAACGGCAGGTCCAATGGCGCTTGAAGTGGCAGTGACAGAGAGGGAAGCTTTCTGAAGTCTTTGGCAGGTTCATGTAAGTGAATCACAGTGCACGCACTTAGGAATGTGGACCAAAGCCTTTCCATCATATGTGGATGATAATTCTTTTGATAAACAGTTTTTGGCCTGCTTCTGGGCCTTAGTAGAGACTCAGAGCTTAACCATGCACGGGCCACCAAGTTATCACGCAACCTGAGCAGTCCATCATGCAATCTGAATCACCAAGCCATGAAGTTGGGCGTGCACAGCAAAATTCCATCCTCATATGGAAGTGATATATACAAGGTCAGGCTCAAGGAGGGACTGAAGTCAATAAGTAAATTACGTGAAGAAATGGCCCAAATGTCCATTGTCCCCACTGCTGCCACATTATCTTCTGTCTTCTCGCCTAAACCTGTAGCCTCTTAGGAAGTTCCTCACACTCCATTGATAGAGGAAGAGAAAACTCTGGCCTAGTTTGTAGATGATTCTACATGATATTCAGGCAACACCTGAAAGTGGACAGCTGCAGCACCCCAGCCCCAGGCTGGGACATCCTTGAAAGACAATGATGAAGGGCCATCCTCCCAGTGGGAAGGATGTCAAGCAGTGCACCAGATTGTTCACTTTGTTTTGAAGGAGAAATAGCCATGCATGTGATTACTGATTCATGGGCTATCTCCAGTAGTTTGGCTGGATAGTCAGAGACTTGGAAGGAACAGTAGTGGAAAACTGGTAATAAGGCAATTTGGGGAAGAGGTATGTGTCTTCCCCTTCCATGATGCAGGGATCCAAAGTAATCAACCTGTCACCAGGTAGCTGATGATCACCCTGAAGAATGGTCATATATGGGGCCTCAGTTTTTGTCTCTGCTGTTGGCAGACAGGACATGCAGCAGTGGGTATAGACAGGTTGGCATAACACCCATCCCTGCCACTCTTGCCACTTTTTTCATGAGCCCATAGGGTGATGATAAGGGTGGCTGGGGAAAGAATCTGCCTGGAATAAACTGAACAGGTCTTCTTATCTACTTGATTATTAAAATATCCCTCTGCTAAGATCATGCTTTGGTGAACATTCACAGGGAAAACAAATATCTTCATGTTTCTTGCCCATATGAAGAAGTCTATAGTTTTGTTCTTATTGTAATAAATAGTTACTGTGCATAAGGAATTGCCTCCCATTTATTCAGTGCCTCTGACAAAACTACCATCCCATAGAAAACATAAAAAAATATTTTCTACCATCATAGTATAGTATTAGTATTGGTATAGCAATATAGTATTCCACACTGTATTGCTTCTGATCAAGGAACTCTCTTCACACCAAAAAAAAAAAAAAAAAAAAAAAAAAAAGCGTAACAGTGGCTCCATGTTCATAGAATTAATTGGTTTTACCATGTTTCCCAACACCCTGAAACAGCTAGCTTGGTAGAATAGTGGAATGGCTTTTCAAAGGCTAAGTCACAGCATCTTGCAAGGTAGGGGCAAGATTCACCAGGATGATGTGTAGACTTTGAATAAACATCCAGTATAAGGTGCAGTTTGTCTCCTAACCAGAATGCAAGGTTCCAGAAATGAGGGAGTAGGGATGAGAGTAGCACTCCTCACTATTACCCCGTGACCCACCAGCAAAATTTTTGCTTTCTATGCTCTGTTGGTTTAGAGGTCTTAGTTTAAAGGGAGGAATACTTAAATCAATGATTTATTAAACATATCAGTGATTTGTTGAACCGTAATTTAAGATTGTTGTTGCCTGGCCAATTTGAACTCCTCATGCATCTGAATCAACAGACTGAAAAGGGAGTTACTGTGTTGTCTGGAGTGATTGATCCTGACTGCGAAGGGGAAATTAGACTGTTGCTCTACGATAGTGATAAGGAATCTATATCTGGAATACTGGAGACCTCTTTGGTCCTGTCTTAGTATTACCATAACCTGTAACTATAGCCAATGAAAATATACAATAACCCAATTCAAACGGGGCTAATGATGGCTGAGATCCCTCAGGAATGAAGGTTTAGTTTACTCCATTAAGTAAAGAACTACAATCAGCTTTGGTTTTTCCTGAGTGGAAGAAGGTAATTATAAATACCAACAATGCCCACATGATTAGTTACACAAATAAGGACTGTAATTGTGATAAGTATGTCCTTTTTATTTTGTTGCGAATATGTTTGTAGGTGGAGATTTTATATCTATCTATAGTTATATATTTAATATCTATATCATCTGTATCATCTATAGCTCTCTCTCTCTCTCTCTCTCTCTCTCTCTCTCTATATATATATATATATATATATATATATATATATATATATATCTTTGTTTTCTTCCCTCTCATATTTCCTTATCATATACAATAAAATATATTGACTTCATATCATAGTATTTAAGTATTTTAAATTTTACATCATAGTATTTAAGTTACCAGTTATCAAGAAGAATATATATCAACCAAGGACTTTGCATAGTCTTCTGGGGAAAGTGTTAGTACATTTTCAATTGTACATATCACAATTGTATTAGGTGAGGTGGAAGTATGACCTTGCTATTATCTTTATTTGAAGATTAAGTATAATTTAAAGAGCTGTGTATGGGTGCCATTTTGACAAGCAGTGGACTTGTGACGGTTAATTTTATGTCAGATTAGAGGGTGTTTTTGGATGAGATTAATATTTAAATCAATAAACTTTGAATGAAGCAGATTGTTCCCCATATGTGGGTGAGCCTCATCTAATTAGCTGAAGGCTTGAATAGAACAAAAAGACTGACCTCCCGTAGCAAGAGAGAATTCTCCAGAAGACTGTTTAGACTTCATCTGCACTATTAGCAACCTGGGCTTTTAGGCTGTTGGTCTTCGAACTGGAACTGCACTATCAGCTTTCCTGGGTCTTGTGCTTGGCAGGATATACTGCAGATTGTGAAGTTGCCATGATTCTTCCACAATTATGTAAGACAATTCCTTACAATATATCTTTTTCTATATATGTATATCCTATTGGTTCCGTATATGTGGAGAACCCTGAGTAATACAGAAGTATAGGTTTTTATTTTTTAGTTTATGCATCACATAGGAAAGACAAAAAAGAGATTCTGAAGGAAGTGCCAGGCTTGAATCATAACTGCATGTTTGCTTACAATTCCTGCAAACCCTATGCTAATGCTATTTGCAGTATCACTGCCTTACTCACCAAAGCCCAAGAATACATTTCACATCCTGAAATGCAAGAAATCTGGCTCTTTTCTTCAAATTCTCAAGGTGATTTTTGAAAACTGTAGATAAAAATGGAAGTTCAAAGGATAAGAAACCTCACTGGAACTTTATTCTGATGGATTGTTCCAGAAAGTATAAGGAGCAAGAATTTGATTGCATATTTCTAGAGAAGATGTTTCTACATATTGAGGTGCTTCTTGCCAAATGTTGGCCTAATTAAGCCCGAGAAAGCCCATTTCTCTGCAGGCCTGGAGCTGTTGGCTGAAGACAAGCAATGATGCAACATCATGAGACTTCATTATCATGTTGGCAAGACTCCTGTATTATCAGTAGTTGGGAGGACATCTGGCTACGTGGGGCTTATGGGGTGTATGATTTTCCACCACATTACAGTGGGAATGTTGAAGCGCATAGTAGAATTTCTGGAGGAAGATGTTCTGTGGTTGCCACGAGTCTTAGTATTTCATAAGGATACTCACACCACATGGACCCTCTCTGCTTCCTGTTTAGAGTGTTCTGCAAAGCAAATGAAACATTTGAGGTGGTGCAGATGGACTGATTCCTCAAGCTAGCAACAGCTGTTAATGGGATCAGACCATCGCACAAACTTCCCAGCTGGATCTCCATGAATTTCCAAACAAACAAACAAACAAAAACAAACAACAAAAGACCAGAGTATATAAAGCATGACCACATTCTATAAGTAACCCAGGCCAACAAAAATCCTTCCTCTCTACTCCTATTCTCAAATGAAATTTGGGCTAGTTTCAGTTTGAGACTTGACACTAGCTTTGTTTGTCTCTCTTTGTAAAACACAGTAATACTTTTGTTTTACAATATTCTATTCGAGAGAATATCATTAGCCTGGCTGCTGGATTATTTGCTTATTTACAAAGTGTTTCATATGTTCTGTGTAGATTATCGGGGTTAAGTTATTTTATTTATTTATTTTTTAAAAAGCAAATTTAAACCGTTTACTAAAAAAAAAAAAAAACTGAAATTTAATTATATGATTGTTATCATCTAGAATAAATGTTATCCTACTTATAGTAAATCTTATCTTTGCAATTTTATGCAGGTAACAAACATATGCCTCTAAGATTTCTGACAGCAAACCAGGGAGGGGACTTACATTTTCTCAGGTCTTCTACGATTTTTCTCTCTATTACTTCTAGTATGTTCATTTACAGTTATAAAGTGTATATTTTTGAAATGATCATATTTTATAGGTTAGATAGGTTGTTTGGCACTATATGTAGCCCATCAAAGTTATAAAGGATTGGTACTTGAATTTTCATGTAAAAGATAATTTTTATCTACATTTCACACATCTATTTTATTCCTTATATGTGTTTCCTGTTCCATTGTATCCAGAGGTCACTATTTTTGTCTCAATTCAATGCAGCTTTTCAATTAAAACCCAAGATGAGCATATTATTGTCCCACTTATAATATGAAAATATTTTTAATGGGAACCTAGCTCCTCATAAAATATATCAAGATACTGTACAGTTATTAAAATAGTATTTTGTTCAATGCAATATATGCAGTATATGCAATATACTAAATATAGTTATATGTACTACATAAGAATTCACATGTAATAAATAGAATCTCTTACTATGATAAAGATTGTTTTTTTTAATCTCTGCTAGCTCTTTAGTTACTTCTGAACTGACCTTACGACATTTTATCTTTCTCCTTCAATATTTTTTCTTGCTCATCTATCATTGTCTTCTTTCTGTTCAATGCCAGTGAAAAACGTAGTGATGCAGCCACAAATAATGAATCATGAACAAGCTTTTGCCATTTATATCATCAATTTGACAGTGCAGTGCCTGCAGACATTGTTATTTCCGGTCTGCATTCCTGGACACTGAGGTCAATAAAATTGCTACTAGTCATAAACCTTGGACATGAGACATACTTGTGTTCAGTGAATCTTCTGATGGAGAATGAATTACTCTTTCAGGATGACAAAATCAAGGCATCCAGGGTCTTTTAGTAGAAATCTGATTCTACTATATTTTGGGCTTGTTTCTTACACATCCTCTTCATGATTTCCTATAACCCATTAAAATTTTGTCTTTTTAAGTCTTTCATCATTGTTAAAGAAGGCTTTTCCTGGGTTTCTCTACTTCCTTTGATATGCATGCATAACAGTTCTCTGAGTCAATTTCACCTCTTTGACCACTCTCAGAAGCAAGCACGACCCATCACATATTTTAATTTTGTCTTCTATGTTGTACTGCTATGTATTATAAGAAACATCCAGTGGTTAGGATTGACAAAGATGCACCCCTTGACCAAACTCTACTCAAACTCCTCTGAATTCCCTTCTCAACTAGGCGACTTTTCTTTTTTTTTTTTTCTATTTATTTTTAAAATTTATTGGGGTGACAATTGTTAGTAAAATTACATAGATTTCAGGTGTACAATTCTGTATTACATCATCTATAAATCTATGACTATTCAATTTCCATGTTTGTCTCTGCATTGTCTGATTTTACCAAAAATCCTGTGAAGTTTGTTCAGCCACTATCCCCCATCATCGATACCCGATCCCCATCAGTATCTGATCAGGTTACTCATCCTTCAACATCCCTTAGGTAATGTCTGATGACCCTGGCCTGCCTTCCACAAAAATTGTTAGGCAGATTCCTCCCAACCCCACCACTGATTTTTCCTTTAGTAATTTTCCAACTGCTTATCCATCCCCATCCTATTCCTTGAATAGAAATTCTCACTATTCCTTGTGTTCGGAATTGAGTCCAATCTCTGTCTCCCACTGCAAAATTCTACTGCAATGGTTCCCTAAACCTATTCCATCTGTGCCCTTGAATAAATAAATATTGTAATACCATCTTTAAGCATCATGAATAACTGCAATAAAATCATTTTATTATTTAATATAATCAGTTAACACTGAAAAACGTTATACAATTTTTGAGTCTCAAATCTTGGCTTCCCCAAATTTTCACATAGCCCTTTCTTTCATTCCCTTACTAAAGCTTCATCAATATCCATATTGACTCCACAAGCATAAAAATACATCACACACACACACACACACATACACACACACGCACACACACATTTTCTCTCTCAGAAACACAGGGCACAAAAAATATATGCCCATTTTAAGAAAGAAAAAAATGGTATTAAAATTTAATAATACATACCAATAATAAAAGATGAATACAAGTCATGTGTATACTGTTCCATTTGACTGATGTTCTGGTTATCCGTCCTTTGCCTCCATCCTTATTGACTAGCAGAGTATTGTAGGGATGTAAGGAAAACTTCACCCCTTCTCCTCTACCATGCCAGTTTTTGAGCCTGTTTCTTCAGTTATAGCTTCTGTTTTGGGCTCCTCCTGTTGGTTCTAGACTCACTGGGTTTGAATACCTTCATGCTACTATGTCAAGACAAAAAATCCTAAGGGCTTCATGCTGTTTCTACTTCTTCTGTGCATCGTCATTGCCCTCTTGATGACTTTAACCCTATCCAAACTTCTGTAAATTGTTCCTGCCCAAAATTATTTTCAGTTAATATTATTATTATTATTATTATTTTTCCAAATAGAACCTACACTGAAGAATCTGGAATACTCATCCTTTTGCCTACTCTGCTCCCTTTCATATAATTAAGTCTTCTGTTTTGTTCAATTTTAGCCCAATCGTTACTTTTTCAAGAAAGTTTTGTCCCACTTCTCATACTAAATAGGTTTACTACTAATGCTCCCAAGAAGCAATCTGACTTTCCTTAGAAAGCTAAACTTTATATTCCTTTACATAATGATGTTACTCTCTACCTCATTTAACTGCATCATTTATGAAAGATGGGTCCAGGTCTCCCTTTCTCATCATTATATTTCCAGTACTGAGACCTGCTTTCTGACATATTGTGGGCACTCAATAAATAAGTGGAAAGAAAAATTGAATAAATAAATGAATACCTATTGCGATTCAGGTCAATATGCATTTTTTTTCTCATATCAGCATCTCCTTAAGAATATTTGTTTGTTTGTTTGTTTCTATTTATTTATTCTGAATTAGTCAAGTTGGGCCATTTGCCCACCTTTCTCAGATTACATTTCATTAAAAGGTATTTCTCAAAATAAAATCAAATTCTTTTGAGGAAAAGAAACTAGGTTGTACAGGCTAGCAAAGAAATCTTTAAAAAGATAGATATACTCATTTGAGTGTGGTAGTTTACTTGCTCAAAATATTTCTTTGTCAATATAGGCATCATTATGTAAAATGGCTAAAGGCAATTCTGGTTAAGCCTCAAGAAATTTCTGCCACAGGAGACTGCTCTGGCTTCCAGATCCTTTGACCTTTCCAGATACCTGTAAAGGTTAGGATACAATTCCCTTGCAGCTAAGATTTAGCTCAGTTCTGCACAAAGCTTTATCTATGATTTTGAATTTAGGTAAAATCGTTCCTTTATTTTTCTTTCATTAGTCTTTTCCCTGGTCATTAGATCGTCCTAGTGATCTCGCTATATTTTTAATTTAATTCCAAGTAATTATAATGTAGTTCTACCTGTTTAATACAAACATGTTTATACTTATTTTCCATCTCCACACTCAGTTTCTTATTATTCTGAGTACAATAAGAATGTAATCCCACTTTTCAAATTTCTATCATCTTGTTTATCTAGTGACTCAGCTTCTGGTGGCCAGAAGATTCTGGTTTTTATGGTCACTCAGTTTGATAACATTTTAAAATTCAGTTAATATTTCTATTCACAGCAAACATAAGAAATTCCTAGTGGGAGAAGTAATTGGAAAAATCAACAAGTTGCAAATGATTATATAACATTATTAGTGTAGCCAAAAATCACAGTTCTTATCTTGTATTTTATTTCCTATTCAGTTTCCAAAATACCATTCCTAAATTATTTTTTAAACCAAAATTATAATAATAGAGTGATGGTACAGCTTTATATATACCGGGGGAGCCAAGAAAAGTACACAAGTGGGCACTTTGGTCAACGTTGCTCAAGCAGTATTTCACCATAATCAGAAGTGTCTGGATGCTGATGATAATGATTTTCAGAACCTCTTGTAATTGTAGAAGTCAAACGTGACTTGTATTCATCTTTTGCTATTGGTATATTTTGAGTATTACAATTTTAATAGTTTTTTTTTTCCTTTCTTAAAATGTGTGTACATTTTTTTTGGCACCCTCTCTATAGATAATGATATATTTTTTGGCACCCTCTCTATAGACAGATGGTGCCAAAAAAATGTATACACATTTTAAGAAAGGAAAAAACTATTAAAATTGTAATACTCAACATATACCGATAGCAAAAGATGAATACAGGTGAGGTTTGACATCTGCAATTACAAAAGGTGCTCAAAATGGCTGCCATCAGCATTCAGACACTTCTGATTATAGAGAACTATTTTTTGAGCAACATTGACCAAAGTGTCCACTTGTGTACATTTTTTGGCACTCCTGATACACAGACACAGACACACACACACACAATTAATAATTCCCTCATGGGTTATACCATCAGTACAATTAAAATTTTGCAATCTGGAGCAAAAGTATGAAAAAGCTAATTACCAAAGATATACATTGAAAATATCAATAAGGATTTATTTTTGCTCCCAATTATTATAATTATTAGAATTCCATAATATTTTATCTTATTTTAAGTGAAATTAAACTCTAAAGAAAAATCTAGGAGCAGTTCTTTGTAAGTACTTGTTTCTCTGACAATATTCTCCCCTGGTATGTGTAGAGATATTATGGTTTAAGTGATTCCATAAATCTCAAAGACTGGTTTTTAGTTCAAATAATGCAGATCATAGCATTAGAAATAATCTGTTGATGGTCTTATAATTGATTTATTTAAAAAAGATACTATTTTAATTCATTTATTGACTTTGGAATTCATCAGGTTAATATAATTCATAACCATTTTCAGTTCCCGTTGATTTCTGTTTTTGTTAACTGACTTCAGTGTGTGTGGAAATATTGGAGTGTACAACTGCTCTATAAAGGAATACCTTATTGTTTCTAAGCCATCAAAAGAAAATATCATTGTTATAATTATTATAAAATGTGCTTGTTTTCTACTATTGCTATGTTATAGACCTTGGTCTAAACAGTTTAGAAATTTTATTTCAGTGAATCCATACGAAAGGAAGTAACCGTTAGTATTTTCCCCAGTTTACATAAGATAAAACAGAGGCACAGTGAAGTTAATTTAATTGCTCAGTATAACACAGGTAGTACATGGTGAAGCCAAGATTTTGACCTAAGTATCTGCAATCCAGAGTTCATGATCTTATCTGCTACACCAGAATGACTTAGGACAAGTCTGAGAGGAAGTCCAGTGCAGTTAAAATGCATTTTCTCTGTCACTAACATCAGTGTGATATCAGACATATTAAGTGACCACCCTCAGCAAAGTTTCATTTTCTATAAAATGTAAGGTTGAACTGGGGCACGATTGATTACTTTTACACTCATTCATTTTACTTCCATATGATTCTATTTACTTTAACTGGATTGATAGCTTTATATGAGTAGGTCATGTTGTACAGAAGTTGCAAGCAACTTATTAAACACTTAATAAATCTTCCTTTCTTTTTAAATTAAAGTTTATTTATTTATATTTCTCATATATATATATTTCTTTTCTCAAAACCAGAAGGATGAGGTATATGGGAAGTACACAGGAATCTGGATGATCTTCACGATCCAAGATTGAAATTATGCAGTTGATTTGGTGGAATAAGAAAATAAATATGAGCTCTCCTAAAACACTCTCCTCTCCACCATCCTATCAACTATGATTGGAGAAATTCTTATTATACTTTGCAATACATATGTACGAGGTTGAACAATTAAGTTTGTGAACTCATCCTAGCAAAAGTGCTATTAATACATACCTCATTGCTGACTATCACTATGGTCACCTTTGAAATACTCCCCTTGGGAAGCTATGCACTGAAGCCAGCACCTAGTCCACTCTTCAAAACAATTTTGGAACTCTCTTTCTGGAATGGCCATCACAGCTGTCATCGTATTACCCTGATGTCTTGAATGCCATCAAAATGTCTTCCTTTCAATATTTCCTTTATCTTTGGGTAAAGAATAAAATTATTGGGGGCCAGATCAAGTGAGTGGTGGTGGGGGTGTTCCAATATATTTATTTGTTTAATGGCTAAAAAGTCGCTCAAACACAGTGCCCTGTGAGCTGGTGCATTGTTGTGATGCAAGAGCCATGAATTGTTGGTGAAAAGTGTTCAAGGTGTCTAACTTTTTCACGCAGCCTTTTCAGCATTTCAAATAGTAAGTTTGGTTAACTGCTTGTCCAGTTGGTACAAATTCATAATGAATAATCCCTCTGATATCAAAAACAGGTTGGCAACATCATGGCAAAAAGTTCGCGAACTTAATTGTCATGCACACTGAAAAACCATATGCATACAAATATAAACATAGAAAACTAGGTAAAAGACAAACAAAATTCAATCAATTTATAAAAATATATCTAAGTTAAGAGAATGATATAAAAGAAACATTTAATTTTCTGATGGTGCCACGTTAGGAGTCTTTTCAGTGACAGATCAGCTGCCAGATGAAAATGTGTTTAGTATAAGTGAAATTGAAACATATGACTCAAAAATTCCATCTAATGTAGAGAGTATAGTTCATTAGTCACATAAGTCATGTCTATTGTGTAAGAATTAATAAATACAATCAATCTCACCTTTGTACAAATTGGAAATAGTTTCTCCTTTGGTAAAATGACTTCGGACCATGGCAAATGGAGTGGCAAACAGAAGGTGGCTGGCATGTTGTTTCCTTATGTCACCTAGTGTAAGCACGTTTCTGAAGCGTAAATACTATACAACCATATTTGATAGTCCTAATCAAGATTAAAGAGCAGGTAGTTACCTACTGCTCAATATGAAGAGTTTGTTTGTTTATAATTTCAAAAGTGAATGGAGTAGAAGAAAATGGAGATCCATCTGTGACTTCAATTGATAGAGACCAATTCCTGTGACTCACAGGTGGCATGCGAAGGTCCATTAGGTCTTGTTAATGAATTTCCTGAAAGAAACCAGAATCAAGCAGGGTCAGGACCTTAGCCATGTTCTCCCCCTTGAGGAGACTTATACAATGTTAGAGCAGGAAACGTTCTTAGAGATGATCTTATACCTGCTTTCATTAAATGGATAAAGGAAATTGAACCTAAATGTGTTTGGAGACATTCTGAAGATCAAGAATGCCACAAAAACCTTGCAAGTGATTGACCCAATTCTCAGTGTATTAAAAAGATGAAAGATAGAAACTATGGATACATGAATATGTTTATTTAGCATCTTAAATCTCCTTTTGTGGCAGCAGAAGTCTTTTTTTTTTTCCCCTGCAAATCAGAGATAATATAAATGTGGCTGATGGACTCATTGTTGATAGATTCACTAATAAACATTTCATAAGTGCTTACCAGCCCATTCATCTTGCTTCTAATGGTGTGGACGTCACTTTAGGATACAGGTATCACCACCTGAAGACTGGTCATGTTGATTATACAATGTAAGTCTATGTCAACACAATGAAGTTTATCAACTGAGTACAGTCCAATGTGTTAATATATAGCCTTATTAATCTTATGTTCCCATCCTTATTTCTCTTTCTTCACAGTATAGCATAGCAATCTAGACAATCTTGTCCTTCATATATCTCATGTCACACTTATTTTCTGTTCCTCCCTCAGAATCAAAATTGACCACAATTTTCTATATCTAGACCCAGGGAATTCTAACTATAGGTGTTCTTTCTACAATGCAGTGCTCTCTTGAGAGTCAGATCAGTGTTATTATAACAATTAGCTTTTCCGACTATGCTTTAGGTTACCTGCCAAGCATACTTGAAGAGAGACTGTAAGCGGAAAAGGTTCTTTATCCGTGACATTTCCCTTCATTCAGGCTTGATCAGGAGGTGCCTTTCTCTCAGAATACTTTTCATTTTCTATCCTACTTTTAAGTTCCTAAAAATAAAATGATTATTTTTGATCTGTGGGAGGAAAAACTAATTTTCAGCATATGGTCTCATCACAGATTGTGAGAGTGTTATTTCTCAGAATCAACCAAGGCTCAGTAATTACTCCTTCCATAAGTTTGATTATATCTAAGGAACTAGAACAGAAAAAAAAAAAAAAAAAGAAAGAAAAAAAAATATATATGGAGATTTGTATTGGCATTAAGCAATTGTGCTAGGGTGATCAGAAGCTTTAGCTTTCTCAAACTTCAATCCTTAGTCTAATTATAATCTCTGATTGAGTAACATATTATGCTGTTCTTTTTAACAGGGTCAGGAAGCTTTGCTGATTAAATGCTAGGCTGACACTCCTGCAGACAGCAAGGTTTCCTATTTCCTCTTGCCTCTGGCATCTTCACACACCTCTCTGTACAACATGAGGATATGTAGTAATCAATTGCTGAGGAACTACTTACAAGTGCCTAGTATACCGTTTTTAAAGAATATGCCATTTCAAATAAATTTATTCAGAACACAAAGCTACTGCTCAACCACATTGTTGACAAATACTAATTGAATTGCAAACTTAAAAGGAATGCTAGACACACTCCATGGTGAAATCAAATAGGATTTATCTGAAATACATAGAAACAAGTCAGTTCAGGACCAGAGGGATCAGCAAGATTTCCAAGTAATGTGAAGAATCCTGAGTTTCATCAGAAGCCGCAGTGGTGGATGATAATGTTGGAATGAGTGAGGAGCATATATATAAACTTCTCTAATCATGAGAGTCTCTGTTAAGTTCCAGAATTAAGTCATTTTTTATGTACCAGAGACCATCTTATCTGGGCCTCATATAGCTTGTCAATCTTAGACATAATGTGGATTACAGATATATCTATATCTATATATCTATATCTATCTATCATATGTATACACACATACATATGTCATACACACACACACACACACACACACACATATCAGAATTAAAAGGTACAGTATACAAACATAGTCAAATTCCTGAATTTCTAATATTCACGCCAGTTTCCCTGTTGTCTCTATTGAACTCATCAGAAATGTTTTATTCTGTATTTTCCAACATTTTGATAGAAAAATCTGACTCTGTTCCAGGTAACTTGGTAAGGGTTAGAATATAATTTGTTATTTTCAGCAACAAACTAAATGTTTATTGGACTTCTAGGAAATTTGTAGTTGTGCCAGTATTTGGCATTATGTTGACCTTAAACTCCAACCAGATTTTCCCCATCATGCCTCATACTAAATGGTTTGCTCATCTCCATGCATGCCTTAGATATTTTCCAGCTTTATTGTCTTCTTCATTCTTCCTCTGGACTAAATGAAGTTGCTTCTCACATCCATGAACATACTGCACACTTATCTTCTTCAGATGTATCCTTCTCCAAGTCTCACCAAGTAGATATGATCTTTGTTGTCTATGAAATGTCAGATAACTTTTTGCTTCTCATTTGAACTTTATGTTCTCTATCTTGATATATAGTATTTTGTGTATTTATCTTCATGACACTCTATGGCCATCATTGTATCCTACCCATCATGTGTGATGTATGTAACACACTTATTTGTATTTATTTTTTTGTTCATTCATTCATAGATAAGTATAATTTCCTTGTGATTGAATGTTTAACAAACTTGAGCCTGACTCCTCACATAATTTCATCATTTTTGCCACAATAAAACAAAACTTTATAAAAACCAAGAGAGCCCTTCAAAGTCTCTTTATGTTTATTTCTTATCAAATGCAGTGTCCAAACAATAACAACCTTATTTGTATACCATTCTCATTCTTGTGCCTGAAGATGATAATCAATAACCTGATGAAGAATCTTGGGCCTCCAGACTAGCTTTGTTTTCTTGTAATGTGTGTGGATGATGAAAGAGAAGCAAATGTGTTCTTTAATTCTCCGCATGCTCCACTAGGAAACTTTCCATCCAAGAAAGGTCCACCCACCCCCCACATTTCTTAGTCTTCCTGGAATAAAAAATATGATTTTATAGAGAAATTCAACTACATTTTCCCTTTCATGAAAAACAATGGGCAAACAATGTATATACATATACGAGATATACAGGTACATATAGAAAACAGTTTTCATAAACAACAAATACTTTAATTAGAGGGGTTAATGGATATTATCCACTTTGTCTCAGTGCAGTCATAGAGAGGACACAATGGGCTTGGTTAAATTCAATAGTTGTTACTAGTATCTTAGTTTATAAGGACTTGTGGTTAAATGGCATTGCTAGGAATTCTCAAAGTCCCTTTGTGGATGTTCCTGGTGATCCTCAGTAAGAAGTTATAACACATAAAACTCTAATATTCACCAGTTCAGCTAGGAACTTAATGGCTCTAGCTAAATTTGTCAAAGACATTGGTGTTTTTCAGAATGTTTTCGGGCACTTTATCAATAATCATCTGAGGTATCTATGGAAAATGCAGCTTTCTAGAACCCATCACAGATATTGATTCAGCATTTTGAAGTCAAGATCTAGAATCCCAATTTTTTTACCAGGCCACCTTCTGATGATTTGAGGACCACTACTCTAATACCAGTTTAATTAAAACACACAATTGTATGCTTAATTAAATGATCATTTCACCTCAAATTTGATCACCATAATTAAATTATTTTCTATAAGTTAGTGTCTTAATAATTTTACAACTTTTGTCGTATAAGCATTTTCTCTACCTCTACATTTTTTAGAGCTGTTTTAGGTTTACAACATATTTGAGAGGAAGACACAGAGATTTCCCATATAATTCCTGCTTTGACGCATGTATAGACTCCCCCATATCAATATCACTCACCAGAATGGTATATTTTTCACCAAGGAAAAACTTGAATTGACACATCGTATTTCCCAACATCCACAGTTTACGTTAGGTTTCACTCTTGGTGTTCTACACTCTCTGGGTTTGGACAAATGTATAATGCCATGTGTCCACTATTATGGTATCATAAAAAGTATTTTCACTCTACTCAAAATTGTAGGTATTCCACTAATTAGTCTCTTCCTACCACTACCCCTAACAATCCTTGGCCTTTTTATTATCGCCATAGTTTTGCCATTTCCAGGATGTTATATAGTTTGAGTCATACAAAGTATAGCCTTCTCAGGTTGGCTTCTTTCACTTAGTAATATGTGTTTACAGTTCCTACAAGTGTTTTCATGACTTGATAGCTCATTTCTTTTTAGCACTGAATAATATTGCATTGCATGAATGTACCACAGTTTATTTATCTATTCAACTACTTCAGGACATCTTAGTAGCTTCCAAAATTCGATAATTATGGATAAAGCTGCTTTAAACATCCACGTGTAGATTTTTGTGTAGACATAAGTTTTCAGCTCCTTTGGATAAATACCAAGGAGCGTGATTGCTGCATCATATAGTAAGAGTATGCTTAGCTTTGTAAAACAACATCAAACTGACTATCAAAGTGGCTGTACCATTTGGCATTCACACCATCAGTGTTTGAGAGTTCCTATTGTTCCCCATCCTTGTCAGCATTTGGTGTTGTCAGTGTTCCAGATGTTGGCCATTCTCATAGGTGAGTAGTAGTTATCTATTTGTTGTTTTAATTTGAATTTCCCTGATGACATATTATGTGGAGTGTTTTTCCATATGCATATTTTCCAACTGAATATCTTCTTTGGTGAGGTGTCTGTTAAGGTCTTTGGCTCATATTTTAATTGGGTTGTGTGTTTTATTATCACTGAGTGTTAATGGTTTTGCATAACAGTCCTTTACCAGCTATGTCTTTTGCAAATCATTTATCGCAGTTTGTGGTTTGTCTTCTCATTCTCTTGATACTGTCTTTTATTTGCAGAGAGAAGTTTTTAATTTCAATGAAGTCTGGCTTATTAGTTATTTATTTTATATGTCATGTCTGCGGTCATTTTAGCTAATAAAACAGTGCCATACACAAGGTCATCAAGGTTTTCTCCTATGTTATTCTCTAAAGTTTTATACTTTTGCATTTTACGTTAGCTGCGTGATCCGTTTTGAGTTAATTTTTGTGAAGGGTGTGTGGTCTGTGTGTAGGCTTGCTTTTTTGCATAAGGATATCCATTTGTTCCAGTCTATTTGTTGAATAGATAATCTATGCTCCATTGTATTGCTTCTGCCCCGTTTTCAAAGACCATATGCTTATGTGGGTCTATTTCTGGACTCTCTGTTCTGTTCCATGGATTCATGTTTCTATTCTTTCCCCAGTATCACACTGTTTTGATTACAGTCCTCCAAATTTGTTCTTCTCCTTCAATATTGTGTTGGTTATTCTGAATCTTTTGCTTCTCCAAATGAACTTTAGAATCACTTTGTTGATATCCATAAAATAGCTTGCTGTGATTTTGACTGAAATTGTATTGAATCTATAGATGAAGTTGGGAAGAACCGACATCTTGACAATGTTGAATATTTCTTCCTGTGCATAAACATAAAATTACTCTCAGTTTATTTAGTTCTTCTTTGATTTCATTCGTTAGAAATTTGTAGTTTTCCTCTTGTAGGTCTTGTACATATTTTGTTAGATGTATACCTAAGTATTTCATTTTAGGGGATGCTAATGTAAATGGTATTGTGTTTTTAATTTCAAATTCCACTTGTTTGTTATTGCTATATAGAAAATCAGGTGACCATTGTATATTAACCTTTTGTCCTGCATCCTTGCCGTAACTGCTTACTAATTCCAGGAGTAAATTTTTGTCAATTCTTTCAGAGTTTTTATGCAGTCACTCATATCATCTGTGAACATAGACAGTTATATGTCTTCCTTCCAAAATTGTATTTTTTTTAATGTCTTTTTCTTGACTTTTTGCATTACCAAGGACTTCCAGTCAGATGTTGAAAAGCAGTAGTGAGAGGAGACATCCTTGCCTTATACCTGATCTTAGAGGGAAAGTTTCAAGTTTTTCGCAAATAACTATAATACTAGGTATAGGATTTTTGGAAATAGTCTTGATCAAATTTAGAAAGTTCCCTTCTATTTTTAGTTTACTGAGTTTTTATCATAAATAGATGTTAGATTTTATCAAATACTTTTTCTGCATCTGCTGATATGATTTTTTTTCCCTTTGGCCTGTTTGTTGATGCAATGGATTGCATTAATTGATTTTCAAATGTTGAACCAGTTTTGTATACCCAGGATAAATGTCTCTTGGTTATGGTATATAATCATTTCAATTATGTTTTGGATTTAATTTGCTAATATTTTGTTGAAGATTTTTGCATCTATGTTCATGAGAGATATAACTTTATAGTTTTTTTTGTGTGATATTGTTCTCTGGTTTTTATTAGGTTTATGCTAGCCTTATAGAACTAGTTAGGACATATTCCTCCTGCTTCTAGTCTCTGAAAAAATTTACAGAATAAGTATAATTTCTTTCATCAGTGAACCCGTTAGGGCCTTACACTTCCTATTTTCAAGGCTGTTAATTATTGATTATATGTCTTTAATAGACATAGGCCAATTAAGATGGTCTATTTCTTTTTATGTGAGTTTTGGCAGGTTGTGTCTGTCAAGGAGTTGGTTCATCTGTGTTATCAAATTTTGGGGCATAGATTTGGTCATAGTATTCCTTTATTATTCTTTGAATTTCCATGGACCTGTAGAGATGTCCCTTCTTTCATTTCTGATACTAGTAGTTTGTATCCTCTCTCTTTTATTCTTAGTTAGCTTAGCTTGTAGTTTATCAATTTCATTGATCTTTTTAAAGAATCAGCTTTGTTTTCATTGATTTTCTTTATTAATGTCCTGTTTTCAATTACATTGATTTCTGTTCTAATTTTCTTAAGCCTCTGTTTCCTTTCCTCATTTCTAAAAGAAAATAATTAATGAAAAGCACTTAGCAGTGCTTGGGATGTAATAAACAACAATAAACATTACTGATTATTGTTATTATCAGGCTTATTAAGAATAGAGTGTTCTGGGTTATTTCAAAACAGTTCTGTTTCTCTTCCCCCTGTGAGAAGCAGGACAGGATTTTTCTCTGAAGTTTACTGTGAGAATCTGGTCGATGTATTGGAGTTAAATCTCACAATATTATTGTCCCCTTCCCCCCATTATGACTGGGTCCCCTGGGGTTTTGAGCACTAAGATTTGTCAACACTGAGACTCCAGCAGTTTGTTAAGTACAGGTCAGATTTTTGAACCCTTGCACTGGCTTACAAGGGTTTCATTTCTGAAGTCTCTGCTCTGGTAAACCACGTCTCTGTATTTGCCTGCCTTTTGCTCCAGCCTGTGAGCTAAATTGTGTTTTCTCCTCTTGTAGATCTGGGTGGAGTTGTTGATTTTTCATTCTGTTCAGGGTTTTACTTGTTGCTAGGATGAAGTGGCAACTTTCAAGCATCTTATAGGTATACAGAATCATAAACCAGAACACATTACAAGAATTTTAAATTTATTTTTGAGTGCATCCCTTAAAATAAACAAAATAGATTTCTTTCAAAGTCTAATTTATTTCTACTAAATTATGTTACAAGCAATACAATTTAATCAAATTTATGACATTCCGTATAGATTTTAACAGCTTCCTATTTTACTATTGTTACTTTGTTCCTGGTGGTAAGGATCCCTTTATCTGGCTATTAATCTAATTAATAAATATGATAGCTTTGTTTCTTTTCTGTGAAGAATTGGTATTTTGATAATTGGAATGATGGCTGAGATGAATTGCTCAGAATTCTTCTTAAACCTACTGCATTTAGCTTTGTAACATCTATAATTAGGTAATAGTGAATTTGTAAATGCAAGATGATAAAATTATGCTATAGTATTATCAGATGCTATGGGAACAAAATATAAGCAGTAGCAAACATTATCCTTTGGTGTCCCACCCATAGTTATACTTCATATTTTTCTAAGGATTTTTTTTCTTCTTTTTTTAAAATTAAAGTTTATTGGGATGACAATAGTTAGTAAAGTTACATCTGTTTCAAGTGCACAATTCCTTAGGATTTTCCTATTTTTGCTGCAGCAGAAGATGCTGCTGTCCTTTCTGGTTACTCCATTCACACGTCATTCTGCATTTTCTTTGCTGGCTGTGACTGTCACTGAGTGCATCACAGCTGTATGGAACTGACATTGTTAAACCAAAGGCCAGGGCAACACAGTGGCCTTCAGTGTGAAACTGTCATCTCTATAATGACAAATTGACTAAAAGGTCCATAGAGTTCAAAGTAGATTTTTAAAAAAATAAGAAAATGGAAAGACAACCACAATATTATAAAATAATTTAATTATTCCCAAAATCTGCACATGTATATACATTTCTTAAAATCATAATAATGATGATATAGTCATAATGAGAAGAACTAGTGGAAAGCTGGCCTCCTCAATGAACTGGTTACACAGTGATCAAAAGGAGCACAATTATTCAATGATAATTGATTTATAACAGAATTGATCAAGAGGTAAAATCAGCACTCAAAAAACAATGTGAGAACGTAGATGGTATAGACAGAGCAAACTGTTAAACCAGATAATAACATTGGCTTTGAATTCTTACCCCAGTTCATGTTACTAGTCCAGGTTAAGAGAGTTTGTAACTATATATAATGATTAAAGTTTACAAAGCATTTAAAATTTTTATAAGATTATATTCTTCTTTTACATATAAAAAAAAGAGAAAGATGTATATTATATTTTGGCCTAAGATTTATAACTAATGATGTATAATCTTTTAATGTATTGTATTTGATTTGCTAGCATTTTGTTTAGGATTTTGCAGAGATGTTGATCTGTAATTTTCTCTTTTTGTGTGATCTTTACCGAACTTTTGTAGCAGGATAAGGTTGGCCTCATAAAATGAGTTAGGAAGCATTGCCTCTTCTTCAATTTTTTGGAAGAGTTTGAGGAGGACAGGTATTAAATCACCTTGGAATGTTTGGTAGAATTCACTAGTGAAGCCATCTAGTCCTGGACTTTTGCTTTTGGGGAGGTTTTCGGTGATTGTTTCAATTTCCTTACTGTTGATTGATCTATTTAGATTTTCCAGTTCTTTGTGATTCAGTCTAGGAAGGTTACATATTTCTAAGAACTTGTCCATTTCTTCTAGGTTATTCAATGTGGTAACCGACAGATCTTCACAGTATTCTTGTGTGATCCTTGGTCTTTCTATGGTATCCATCATAACTTCTCTTTCATTTCTTATTTTGTTCGTTTATGTCTTTTCTTTTTTTTGTTTCTTAGTGAGTCTAGTAAGGGGTTTGTCAATTTTATTCATCTTTTTAAAGAACAAGCTCTTTGTTGCATTAATTCCTCCTATTGTCTTTTTCTTCTCTATTTTATTTAATTCTTCTCTGATTTTTATTATTTCCTTCCTCCTGCTGACTTTGGGTTTAATTTGTTGTTTATTTGGGATTTTTCTTGTTTCTTGAGATAGGCCTGTAATGATATAAATGTTCCTCTTAATACTGCTTTTGCTGCATACCAATAATTTTGATATGATGTATTATCATTCCCATTTGTTGCTATGTATCTTTCGATCTCTCCTTTTATTCCTTCCTTGACCAAGTCATTCTTCAGTAGCAAGTTCTTTAATCTCCACATATTTGGGTTTTTTCCCGCTTTCTTTTTCCAGTTGATCTCTAATTTCAAAGCATTGTGGTATGAGAATATGCTTGGTATGATTGCAATCTTCTTAAATTTGCTTAGGCTAGTTTTGTGTCTTAACATATGGTCTATCTTTGAGAATGTTCCATGTGCACTAGAAAAAATGGGGTACTCTGGTGTTCTAGGATGAAAAGATTATACATCACGATCAAGTTGGAATAATTTCAGAGATACAAGGATTGTTCAACATATGTAAATAATCAATGTAATACACCACATAAACAAGATAAAGGATACAAATTATATGATCATATTAATAGATGCAGTAGAAACATTTCACAAGACACAATACCCATTTATGATTAAAACACTTAATAAAATGGGTATAGAAGAAAAGTACTTCGACATAATAAAGACCATATATGACAAACTCTCAGCTAATATCATGCTTAATGGTGACAGACTGAAAGCTTTTCCTGTAAGATCAGGAAGAAGACAGGGATGACCCCTGTCACCATTGTTATTCAACATAGTATTGGAAGTCTTAGCCAGAGCAGTTACACAAGATATAGAAATAAAAGGCATCCAAATTGGGAATGAAGATGTCAAATTGTAACTTTTTGCAGACTATATATATGGTTCTTTATGTAGAAAACCCTAAACTCCACCAAAAAACTGTAAGAAAGAAAAAACAAGTACAGTAACGATGAAGAATACAAAATCAACGTACAAAAATCTATTGCACTTCTATATATTAACAATGAAATTTCAGGAAAACGAAATTTTAAAAAAATTCCTTTTATGATTGCAACTAAAAGGATAAAATACCTAGGAATAAACTTAACAAAGGATGCGAAGAACCTGTACACTGAATACTATAAGAAATTATTAAGAGAAATTGAAGAATACACAAAGAAATGGAAAGATATTCTGTTCATGGATTGCAAGAATCAACATAGTTAAAATGGCCATATTTCTCAAAGCAATATACAGATTTAATGCAATCCTCATTAAAATCCTAATGCATTTCTTAAGGAAATCAAACAAAAAAATCATCAAATTTGTATGGAATCACAAAAGGTCCTGAATTGCCAAACAATACTAAGAAAAAAGAACAAGGCTGGAGGTATTGCACTCCCTGACATCAATTTATACTACAAAGTGATAAGACACAAAACAGCATGGTATTGGCAGAAAACTGTTTTTGCCAATGGAATAGAATTTAGAACCAAGAAATAAACCCACATATATATTGGCAGGTAATTTTGACAAAGGAACCAAAAACATACAATGGAGAAAAGAAATCCTGTTCAATAAATGGTGCTTGGAAAATTGGAAATCCATGTGCAAAATAATGAAACTAGATTGCTACCATGACCATATGCTAGAATTAACTCAAAATGGATCAAAGACCTAAACATAAACCTGAAACAATAAATTGCATAAAAGAAAGCATAGGTACAAACTTATGGACCTAGGTTTCAGAGAAGATTTTATGAATTTGTCCTCAAAGTCAAGGGAAGTAAAAGCAAAAATAAAAGAATGGGCCCATGTCAAACCAAAAAGAGCTTCTGCATAGGAAAAGAAACCATTAACAAAGCAAAGAGGGAACCAACCGAATGGAAGAAGATATTTGCAAACAACATCTCCTTTAGGGGCTAATATCCAAAATATATACAGAACTCATACCACTCAACAACAAAAAAACAAGCAATCCAATTAAAAAATGGCCAGAGAACATGAAAAAATAACTTCTCCCAAGAAGACAGACAAATGGCCAACAGATATATGAAAAAAAAAAAAAAAAATGCTCATCTTCACTAGCTATTGGGGAAATGCAAACAAAACCACAATGAGCTATTGCCTCACACTTGTTAGTACGGCTATCATCAACAAGACAAATAATAACAAGTGCTGGAGAGGCTGTGGAGAAAAAGGAATCTTCATACACTGCTGATGCGAATGTAAACTGGTACAGTCACTATGGAAAGCAGTATGGAGGTTTCTCAAAAACTTAAGAGTAGAATTACCATATGACCCAGAAATCCTTGTCCTGAGTATCTACCTCCAAAAATCTGAAAGCATTTATTCATAATGATATATGTATCCTTATGTTCATTGCAGAATTATTCAGAGTGGCCAAGATATGGAAACAAGCAAAGTGTCCTCCGATAGATGATTGGAAGAAGAAGATGTGGTATATTTGCACAACGGAATATTACTCAGTCATTAGAAAAGATGAAATACTGCTATTTGGGGTAACATGGATGGATCTTGAGATTATCATGCTAAGGGAAATAAGTCAGACAGAAAAACTCGAGAACCATATGACTTCACTCATATGTGGGATATAAAACTGAAAGAAACAAACAAAGAAGACAAGTAAATAAACAAAAACTCATAGATACAGACAACAGTTAAGTGCTTACCAGAATGTAAAGGGGGGGCGGGTGAGAGGTGGTAGAAGAGAAGAAGGGGGCTAAAAATATGGTGATGGAAGGAGAATTGAATCTGGGTGGTGAACCCACAATGTAAGTATATAGAGGATGTATTATAAAAATGTACACTTGAAACCTATATAAATTTACTAACCAATATGACCCCAATAAATTTAATAATGGTAAGAAAAAAGATTTATAGCTAGTGACAGAGGTGGACTCAGAATTCAGGATTTCTGACTCTTAGCCTAATGTCTGGTATAGGACACCCCATAATTGTTATGCCTAATTCTCTTCTTCATTTCCACATATCATGATTAAGCCTTCACTAAACTCGTCACCTACAAAGGCAGCTGCTTAGAAAGGGTCTGGATACTTGCAAAGCAATCTGGACACACTTCTCCTTCCTCATCCTGCTTTTAAGGAATTCCAATGCCATGCAATCAATGCTTGAGGGTGAGAATGTTAAAAGTTTTATTTCTGAGCAGGAAAATATATGTGAAATTGAATATCTTGAATAATTTTTACGTTAGTAAATTTTTTATGTCTGATAGCTAGAAATGTGGAAAAAACATATTTTTCCTATTTTTAACAGATTTTAGGTAGATATAAATTTACATTGCAATTCAGAGACAAGAATTTATTTGTATATGCGTAATTGTTTTGTGTAGAATGTACACATAAATTCAGCTAAACATTAAGGAAAGTATTAAATGATAAACTATTAAAGAACTTTTCAACTGTTCCTCACATATCTTTCTTTAATGAGCTAATAAAATAATGTCACCATAACAATTTCTTATTCATCAAGGACAAAAATGAATAGAACACTTTGTATACACCTGTCCCTGATTTGCATACTAAGCTCACAAAAAAGTCCAGTTTGGAATTAGTGAAATTTTTCCAGTAATTATTTTTAATTACTACATATGTCTAGCATTTAAATGTTCATGTTTTCTTTTAAAACC
Organism: Rhinolophus sinicus; assembly: GCF_057876585.1. Taxonomy (NCBI): domain Eukaryota; kingdom Metazoa; phylum Chordata; class Mammalia; order Chiroptera; family Rhinolophidae; genus Rhinolophus; species Rhinolophus sinicus. The sequence goes on from NC_142515.1 coordinate 44,521,210, forward strand.
TTTTTACCTAGCTATAGTTTTCAATAAACCACATTTTTAAAAATGCAATTCCTAGTCTCATGAGTCACGTAGGCCCACCAAACTGTAATTTATTACCAGATAGTTTTCTGAAAACACAAAAGAGATTCAAATTAAATATAGCAATGAGAGGGCTCTAAAGTTAGAGAAAGCATAACACACTGAGAGCAGCCACCAACACTTCGTCCATATGTACTATAATCAAAGCTGAGATAAGGTAGGGGAAAAAACTCAATGGGATAGGATTGTAGTTATGTTATGAGTTTTAGTAAACAGAAGCATAACTTACAAACATAAATCACTTTAGAAGAGAAACGGCTTTAAGTTTGTCATTTATATGTGGTACTTTTTCAAGTATTTAATGTGTATTGCATTAAGAGAATCAAGAAAGAAATAGGCATATGAAATTCATCAGTAAATAAAAGTGAAATCAGATTTTTTTTTCTTCTAGCTTTACTACGTTTACAATCTCATAGAAAGTGTTTACAAATGTTGTAAGATTAGAGATGGCTGAAATGGAAGATGAAATATCACTATTATACTGTAGAAGGAGTAACTCAATAACATATAATAAAATGCTAATTTCTCTGGGTCTTCAAAAGATTTCCAAATTTCCCCAAAGACTTTTTTTTTTAAATAACACTATAACTCATCTTTGTATTTAAAGGACTAACTTCAAATAATACGTTATGACGGTAAATTTGAGATCCAGGAACGTGAGAGATAATGAGGCAAATTTATCATGACATCTAAGATCTAATTCCCAAGAAATAGGAGGACATGTTTTTAACATCCGTATCAGCTGTCTTTTGAGCCTCTCAACTTTGGAGACCCACTTTTCAGTGAAATGCATCTCTGGTTATTCATTTATTTATGGTTATATAAAAGTGTTTGCTGAAAGGCAGCTTACTGGGTCGTAAATGAATATCTAGAAATTTATGTGTATGATTATATGATGGTATAGCCTGACTGTTCAGGAGAAATAACTGAATTTTTTAGAAGAAAAGAGAAAATGCAGTAATAATACAACAAGCAAAATATCTCTTCACAGGAAAAAATGTTAATTTTATAAGATAACAAACAAAAATATAATGAAAAGTTATATGAATAACCACAAAAATATAACATACATAAAAATAAACTTTAAAGGGTATGTGAAGTTCTTCCATAGGAAATATTACAAAATTTGACTGGAAACCTAAATCCAGATGAATGTAGTTATGTAGTCATGTATTTCCCACTACTGTTTAAATGATTATTTACATGCTAAAGTCCTTGTGGTGTATTTGTGGATGTAGAACGTCTTACCTGTACTTTCAGAAAAAGTTCTTTCCCACTGTAGGTTAAAGCTTTAGAAGCACATTTAAGGGTAAAGAGAACAAATTCCCAACCAAAAACAACATTTACTGCTACAAAATAGTCTAGCTATTGGGGAAATTATACTCATTCAAAATTTCTTTATGAGGGCTCACTTTTGACAAAGAATGTTTCTCCCCAAATTCTTACTCATGTAGATCTGTTCATTAAGAGGAAAATGGATTAGTTTGCATATGGTGACAAACTCTGAGGGAGGAAATACTTAAAACCTTGGTACCTTCTCTTTGGTGTTTAAAAATAAGTTGCAACTCCTCAGGTTGATTAGGATAATTCTAATTGAGGTTCCTTGGCGCCTCTCACTATGAGAAGACGGGCTCTGATCTGTTGATCCAGACACAAGAACAGGGTGTTGGGGGGTTGAGGGAAGACAGTTAACTCCAGGAATATTCCATACTGAAAGTGAAAGTTGCTATGGATCAGGATACCTGAAATGGTCTTATGCTCTTGGGAAAATGCACGAGCATTTACCTGTGAATTAAAATAGCTGAAACTTTGGGAAATTGCTCAGAAGACAAGGTTTATAACATTTTAAAGCCAATTTGGCACCAAAGATCATCTCTTATCGACATCTGTGGAATTATCTATATTCTATATTGAAATTTCTTTCTATGAAAGTAATTAAGATATTTATTTAAAGGATACTTTCAGGATATTATTTTATTTATGTCAATAGCTTCTTCAGAAGTTTCCTGGGAGAAACTGTATCCAAGAATTGGTATCTCTAATAGTTGTACTTCTTCTTGACTGTTTTTCTCTTGTGCGGCCTTGTAGATTTCCTGCATGATCAACCTACTCTTTCACACTTTGGACCTTGGAAAACTTATTGCTAAATTTGTAGTCACAAAGACAAGTGTTTAGAAGATTGGGATATGTGTTCTTACTTTTCTTTTTTTACCTTTTCTACCTTTGGCAGAGTTTGATATACCTATAAGTTACCTTAAATCCTTCCGTATTTCTGGTTCAATGTTATAGACCAGACACTGACACTGATCACCATTCACTACTAATAGTCTACGAAAATGAAGGTAAAAGAATAAAAAGGCAACCTCTTTTCCATTATTCTTTGCTATTGCCATCATTTTAATGTGATTTTGAAAGGAGAGATAAATGCATGCTTTCAATTTGACTTGTTTATACAGAAGAGAGCACAAACTTTTAAAAATACTAACCTATAAGTTATTGATCAAAGCTTAATTCTGATAAAAATTATAATATAAAATTGGAAATAAATAATAGTAATAATTTTAACCCTTTGTCTTCTAAGTAACAAGTATTCTGCTTTGTGTTTTAACATATATTGTCTCCAATCCTCGTAGCAATACTGTATATAAGTAGTCAATTGTTTTACTTATTCCTGTTTAATTCTTAAGTCACTTATGAAGACATATTTGATATGGCAAATTACATTAAGATACTCATATATAGGACAAAACTCAAAGGTCACTTCAATTTCTCCAATTCTACCCTCCTCCCTGGATGGAGATGCTGCCACCCTACAGAGTCCCATTAAAGAACCAACCTTTTACTAACTACAATGGTCCAGATGTATGTGCTGACAATCCAGCTTGGTGCTGTTCAAATAATCTCTACTGAAGTGTCCCTCATCCCCAAAAGTGATCCTTTAAATACACATCAATTGAATAAAACCAGAGTTCTCCTAGGGAGTAAAGAATGCTCAAATAGGATGCATTAGCAAATTTTTCTTAGGTGGAATCTCTGTTATTTACTGTAGTTCCTTTAATCTTTTGCAACTTTGCTGTGGTTAATTTCCCTTTTAATTATACAGAAGTTCCACATAAAATGTACATAACATTTTCTATAGATTAAACAAAGAGCCATATTACAAGAGAGGAAGGAACTGGGCGGGGAGGAAAAGAATGAGGGGGGCGGGGGAGAGGGAGAGAGAGAGAGAGAAACAGAAATTGCACCTACCAAATATTTATACATGATTAAGTATTGCACTTTGGGATAGATGATTTCACATGAAAATTGGTGTTTCCCTATCCTGGAGGCTGTTTGAGAACATAATTACCCATTTGACACTCAGGATTGTACTTTCCCAACTGAGACATTAGTAAATGCGTATTTTCCATTTCACAAGTCTATTTAAAGTTCCTATTTCAACACCTGCATTTGAAAACATCTCTCCTTATGTAAACTGTCATTTGTAATAACTTTTCTTTTAATGCTTAAAATTATAAGGAATTATTTGAGTAATTTCCTTATAAAACATTATTCAAAAAAACCCACAAAAACTAAGAAACCTACTCTTTTCTCCACAAATTACTGCATTCAATTTTTAAAAGTACACTAGACACTTTTGACACTAGAAGCAAGTATTTCAAGGAAGATGGTGCAAATCCCACCACCCCTCTGATTTCATTCAGATCCTTAGCAGAAATTATATGTGCTCTGTCAGTACACTGAGGAAAGCAGCATTTGAAATTTGATAAAAGTATTCTTTGGCAACAGTACAAACATAAATAAATATGCTAGGTGTTATGTGCTGAATTGTTTCCCTTCCAAATTCTGATGTTGACATCCTAACCCCTGGTACCTCAGAATGTGACTTTATTTGGAGATAGGGGCTTTACGGAGATAATTAAGGTAAAATGAGGTGATATGGGTGGGACCTAATATGACTGGTGCTCTTATAAGAAGAGAGAGTTTAGGACACAGATACAATAGCTACAGAGGAAGACCATATGAAAACAGAGGGAGAAGGTAGCTATGTACAAACCAAAGAGAGAGAACCACAGAATAAAACACCCTGTTGACACCTTGATGTTGGACTTCTAGCCTTCACAACTGTCAGGAAATAAATGTATGTTGCTTAAGCTACCCAGTTTGTGGTACTTTGATGTGGCTGCCCTAGCAAACAAATACACTAGACATTAAAGAAAACATGAGTATGGATTACCAGAGAGAAAGAAACTATAAAAATAATGTAAAAGACACTGGTCAATAACTGGGTTTATGTTATGAATGCACTAGCTTTATTGAATTACTTATGAGATGTACAACATAATAAGGGACTTCTTGGATAACTAAATCTTATTTGTATAATGATAGGGTTAGAAGAGATCTTGAGTTAACTTACAGCTTTTTTTTTTTTTTTTTTTGACTGAAACTAAATGGAATATACTTTACAATCCACTCATGTGAAATGGTTGTCTCTAACTTGTCATGGACGTGATTATCTGTCTTTCCAGAAGTAAGCCTTCTAAGTTTTCCTTGATTGTATAACACTGATTTCTATCAAATTATGTCAAATTGTCAACTATAGTTATCAAATAGGCAACATTTGGGGGTACGTATCTTCTTCTATCTGGTTAGTTCTCTGAGTTTGAAACCTAAAGTGAACACAAAATAAATGAAAAGCAGTTTTCTTTAAAAATGCTGATTATTTTATAGAGTCAATATGCAGATTGCAGAATGATCAGTGGGTTGTTTAACACATGATTTTAGTTGGATGACCTTGGGAAATATACCTAATCCATAACCTATAATGAGTATTTTTCAAAAACACAAAATGGAGATACTAATGTTTATCTTGTAGTGTCTTTGTGAAGATTCCACTAGGTAATGCTTGTAAAGTAGTTATATGATGATATTTACATCACTTGTTAGAATTAATTGTACGTTTATTTTGAGAATGCAGTAAGGTGACAAATGCCCATCCAATACATACACAGTGGGCACTTGACTTATTTAAGTTTACCCCACTTCCTCAGAAAATGAACAAACAAACCAGTAATTCTGAGTTTGTGGTGAGACAGGGCGAGAGAGAGAGAGAGAGAGAGAGAGAGAGAGAGAGAGAGAGAGAGAGAGAGAGAGAGGAGGAAGATTGGTGTGGTTGGCAGATAGGAAAGATTTTTGGATCTTCATATTCAAACCATCTTTCTTACATAAGCATAGCTACATCCCCTTTCTTTATTAACATTTCAATTAATTTTTCATCTTATTATTTTTTGTATTTTAGTGTCTTGTATTTCAGTAATGTGAGTAAACCATTCATAGTTGATTATTATTATTATTTTTATTCAAGGGAAGTTTACCAAATATTTAAAGATCAGTTAAAGAAGAGATAAATTTATAATTGCTTTTTATAGTTAATTGTAGTCATTTATGATTTACATACTAACTTAAGTATTTGGATATATATGTGCACATGTAAGCCACAAATATTGAACATTTTCCCCACGTAGTTGTCATTTACTTGTGTAGTCTACATGTGTTCTCTCATATCTTTTTGCCCTTGGGAATATTTTCTGTTATTTTCTAATTCAAGAGGTTTTTTTCTTTGTTTATCTGTTTGTAAATAAGACAAAATAATGTCTCTGCTCATGACCTAGAGATCTCTTTAATTATAAAAGGTAGCAGAAATATAAAATACATATGATTGTAGTGTTAGAAGATATGACTAAGATTTACTAGATGAAAATACGCATGTCTCAACTCAGCAGGAGTCTTTCAAAGTTAGTTGCTCTGATTTTTGATTACTCTTGTCACTAAAATTAAAGAGCTGAAGGTAACTTTTCCCATGTGTCTAAGGCAGGATGTGGAGGGGCTGGGAAGGAATCCACATTGGAACTAAGAAACCTGCAGGTATGTCAACTGTAATTGAAAAATTTTTAAATTATTTAAAAACCTGCAGGTAATGGCAGATTTCATTGATTTCAGGGATCACCGTTCAAACCGTTGTCACCAATAAAGCAGCTTTTTCCATTTTAAACTTTCAATCAGCTGAGCAGCAAGCAGCAAACGAGAAATTTCTCATCTAGCTGCTGCTGCTTTTTCTGCCTCACCCTGTACTTTACTTAGATTACTAATCAGGTAGTTTTGTGACTGTAAGTTCAAAATAATTTGTGAAAATGAGAGGTATTCATCACATCTAAAGCAGGGTTAAAATAGCTTCTACACAGTCTATACACTGCAAAATAGAATTCTCTACTAAGAAAAGAGAAGAGGCAATTTGTGGCTTTTAAGATGTAAAATTAATTGAGAGTTCCCAATTGCCTTAAGAGGCAGCCTGTAGTTACTGAGTGCTAGTTGTGGTTGCAACTCTGCAACTCTAATAGCAGGGCGAATAATGTAAATGTATAATATACTGCAAAAAGTGCCTTGGGAAAGTGCTTACCTGCATTTGGCATAATCGTTATTATGTTATATAATACACTTAAATGTAATTGAATACAAAACAAGCATGCAATGGATACCCCATAGTGAATCCCGACAATTACTGTTAACTTTATTTTAAAATATATGTTTATATTTTGAGAAGATAAAATTTACCTGAGGGGCACTAAAATAGTCTTCCTACATTTTTTTTTTTTTTTCTCATTACACTGAGAAGTAGAATTGTCTGTTTTGCCTAAGTAAAGTTGAAATCTATCCAGGGTTTAAAAACAAATAGGAATCACCACAAACCAGTGAAAACTGTGTTTCTGGCTCTATTTCTGAAAATCCTTACCTGGAAAATCTATTACTATAAATAACCTTTGCATAGGCTCTTTCAAATGTGATATTATCTGTATAAAAAAATTACAGCTACACTCAAGGATAGAAAGTGTTGCTTCTCTGGGTGAGATAGTATATATTTTGAGTATATTTTCTGGGTGCCCCATGCATTGGAGTGCTGTGTGTTGAATGAATTCTTAATGTTACAGAAGCTGTGGCTGCAATAGCCTCACCTCCTTCCAGCATCTGCATTAGCTTCCTTGGTTTTACTAAAATCTAGGACACGTAATGGTCCTATGGAACACATTCTTTCTAGACCTAGATAAGAGATAGTCCTTGTCCAAGAGTTGTAATGATGTTTAATTTTAAGGAAATAAGGAAAAATAGGTGATGACTTCTTAATTGCAAATTGTAGGCCAATATCATTAAACTGAAATCCTTCATTATGGCATCTAGAAAATGAGTGATTAACTAGTCTTGTTTTTAATCATTTTAATAAGTGGCTCTTTTAGATAAACCTATCCGTTTATGACTTCATTTAATTTGAAATTTCAAAAATTGTCAACTAGGATATCTAAGACTTAATTGGAAAATGAAGTAATAAATACTATATACTTAATTGTCGAACTATGATACATCCTACCCCAAGACATTCTGATACGTGCATCCAACAACTCTAGCTGAGTGCACTGATTAAAAGTGAAGAGAAAATCTATATCTGATATATACCCACCTTGTGTATTTTTAAAATATATTTCATAAAACATTTGCCATTTTTATTAAATGTACTATTTAATTTATGCCTTGATTTGTTTTAAGTATAACATAAATATGTTAAACACAAAGAACAAATTCCAAGATGTAAAACTACCACATTCTACCTTTGTAATAGGTACAAGTAGATTTTAATTAAATAACAAAAAAAAAATGATGAGAACCAAATTGTTAGTAGTGGGATATTTCTTTAGATATCAAGGGAAATGAAGAGAAAATAAATGACACACTTAGAAGATAGGTAATTCACAAAGATTATATTATAAAAACATAATATGAGTAACAGAAGGGACAATGAAAGTATTGAATTTTGTAGTAAGCCCATCCACAACAGTGATCTATATCAGACCACAGACTCACAAGTCCCCACACATACTACCTTCTTTTAGAGCACAGAATGTAGTTCATCTGAGGAAACCAATCATGTCTTCCCATTCAGTCTTCATGTACATTAAATAATGCAAAAAACATGACATTCTGTAAAATCACATTCCCACAGGCTCATATATATTTTCACTGGCTTGACACTATCATCTGCAAGGTTTCAGTTGTACGATATACTATTCAGATAGAACTTGAATTATAAAGATACTTAAACCAAAATGATGCAGGATTTAAATGTCGGCTCAGAAGAGAATTATTAATTAGTGCTCCTGTCCCTAAAGCCAGAGAAGATTTTTTAGTAAAACCTATGAATAACATAGTAACATTTTAGACTATGTAGCACTGCAAAGCACATCAAGGGCTCTATTACTTAGAAACCCTCGTTCTCTTCCTGAATGAGACCACACAGTCGCATTGATTTCATATAGTCTTGTCAGCAAATCAGGTGCTTTAGATCACTTTTCTCTCCTAACTGGGAATGCAAATACAGTATTCCTATTGCATCACACCTTAACACTCCTTTGCATTCTCACATGAACAGAGGCTGGAAGGCACCACTCTATCTCTTTTCTTCTCACTTAACCATCTTCTAACACAAGATTGAGTAGTGAGTGTTCCCTCTTAAACCATCCTCTTGTTCATAAATAATTAACTAAGTTCCGAAACGGTTAGTTCACATTCATCTAGCTAAGGCCAAGGTCAAGATTAAAGCCCAGTTCAGTTAATAATTTCATTTCCATGCCAAGTTGCTTCAAGCAAGCAAGTAATCAGGGAATGCATTTTGCATAGAACTCGGAAATAGCCATTTTGTGTATTGTCTGAAGACCGTCACACTATTAGGAGGATATCTTCCCAACAGCTATTTGGGATTTTATAAGATTAAGAAAGTTGCTCTGTGATTGAAGTCATAAAAATATGCATTTATGACTTTAACAGGTCACTAAAATATATGTAATTATCACTCTTTGGAAAATGCTGAGTCTTAGAGAGACTTTTCTGGGAGTCATGTATTTTTATAAACCATTTTCAAAAATTTGCACTTGCTCTGCCAATCTTTACTGCACACTTCACTGCAAAAGCAGGAGGCATTTTTTTCACTGTCAGATCCCTTAAAAAAGTTATTTGCTTTATTCATTCCATGACATTTGCTCCTATCTGAAATCATCTTGTCTCTCTGTTACGTCCTGCAAGAATGGAAACTCCATAAGTGCAGTAATATTATTTTTTTTCAAAGTAGTAGCTGTTATAAATGAATGAACCAATGAATGAATGCATGACCACATGTAAAGAAAGTGGGATACGAGCATCTAATTTCCTAATAAATTTCTCATAAAACTGTTACCAGATTTTGAATTGTTTTCATAGGAAGAGTAGAGCAATGAGTAATAACTAGTGTCTGTGGATCTTTCCCTGGAAGAAAACCTCAGAAAATTAATCACAGATTTGCTGCCTTATTATATGGATTTGGAAAATCCTTTTAAGTTAATTTACCCTCACTTCAGAACTGAAAAAAAAAAAAAAAAGCCACATTTTCTGAATTAATGGCAAGAGTATTACATGGATGTCTGGTTTCCTTGCATTCAATTATATTATTCTCTCCTTCTTTCTCTAGGGATTCTTACCATGGCCAATTTTGACTTGGCTGCCACCATTTTGCATCTGGTCCATACCAGTTGCCTAGGAAACACACTGTAATTTCAAATCATCTCAGTAAAAGATTGAATTGTAAATGTATAAGGTCTGTGCCCTGCCAGCTTGTCCTGCTCCTAAACTACAAGAAATTTTGAAATTTCATAGAAATTAATCTGTGGTTAGTCATTTCTAGTTTAGAAGTAGCAAGAAATCTCTTTATTATGTACAGATGTACAAATTAAAATCTGAGAAGGTTTTGTTTACAATGAATTTGCATTAAAACCAAACCAACAAGGAGTCCTTCTAAAGAGAAAAGTGCGTTCCCAATAGACTTGGCATTCACTTTGATATTACATGATTTATCTCTAATTTGATTGTTATTGGAATCAACATTAATTTCTTGACAGTTGAAATACTTCAAGTCACCTCTCACTTTTCTGTACTCTTTAAAGATGGTTCAATATACCTCTTGAATTGAGAAAGAGGGAGGCAAAAAGTTCTCCAAAATGAATATTAACTTACATTTGCTTTTCTTCATAATTAAATATTTATATAACTTTGTCTCTGAATAGATTATAATTATGGAGGCTAGGGACAAGTTTCCTTCCCCCCCTTAATATTTCCCAAACTTCAACATTAGTGGTATTAATTTAAAAAAATATGAAAATTATAACAACAATTATTAATGTTTTAAGATGGGTTTCATTAGCAATAAGACAATAAAACCCTCTAAAACCCAAAATTTCTAACAATTTTGGGTTGCCAAAAAGAGAGTCGGAGATAATAGTGCTTCCCAAGCAAATAAATCCTATTTTGTTTAAACTTGATTCCTAGTTGATCCATAGCAGGTGCTCAGGAGATCAGTTCTGAAATTTAAATTAAAAAATTGTTGAATTTAAAAATAAATTATAAAGAATTATGTATTTTAGGTTGGCAACTTTGGACTCCGTTAATACTGATCTTAATTTTTTTAATATGTATGATTATTTATAACATCAGCCATCTGTAATAGTAGATACTTTTTTTCAAGAAAAGTCAAATAAAATATGAAGGAAGCTCTTATCCATGTAAATATTAATTTCTAAGTGGATAAAACATATACTAAATCTTTTTGTAAGTCAGAATAAACAGAGAAGTCAGTGGGAAAAGAAAGCAAATAAAATTTCAGAAATCTATTTTGGGAACACTTCTTTCTGGTTTAAAAAAAAAACAGGTTGATGAAATTCAGGAAAAAAAAATTTTTTAAAGTGTATTTTTAGACCTCAAACACCCACCCACACAGATCACCCTCAGAAAACTTAGTTCCAATAGAATTAAAGTGACCTGTATGTCTGGACTTAAAATTAAAACACTCTGTTATATTTGTAGAAATAGCAATAAAATCAGTACTGTGAATAATTTAATTTAAATGATTATTTTACTGTTTTATGACCTGAGACAATGATGCGTCAATATGTATGTGATCACTAAAGTATGTTTTATTGTGTCTACAGCAACAATACGCATTTCAGGAGAGTATGATCATTTTTAAACATGCAGAGCTTGTGCAATTGTCAACACTGATGAAGTTGTATCTCTGTATTTACAGTTAGTTATTCCTAATTGAACATTGAAATAGATTCTTTGTGCTTTCTTCTGCCAATAACAATTAGGGAAATTCTGGTTTATATTTTAGCAGAATGAGTAGCTGATACATTTATAAATGAATACAGCTTTTCAAATGCCAGCGTAACAGAGAAGGAAAGAAAAAAAAATAATTGTGTTTATGATTCTTCTCAAACTATTAAAACATTTTAAAAGGTATGACATTTTGCCTTCCTTTGATGATCTTTTTCCTATATACTCTTAAATACTTCTCCAAGATAAGTATGGTCAGAATATTTAGTAAAGAACATCTTAAGTGTTACAAAATGTTGACTCTACAGATGGTTAAATGCTATTTTTATATAAGTGATCCCAGTCCAAGTGCAGGAAGAAAAAATGAATATCATATTTTAAAATTATTATTAATATTTTAAATTAGATTCTTTGCATTATTTTTCCAACTTTATGCAGATGCAAGTGACATATAATGATGTGTAACTTTACTGTGTATATGTTGATTTGATATACATGTATTTCAGTATGATTACCATCTTAGTATTAGCTAACACCTCTCTCATGTCACATATTATAATTACCATTTCTCTTTTGTGTTAAGAACATTTAAGATCTACTCTATTAGCAACTTTCAAGTATATAGTAACTTCCTACTGTCTAGAATCACAATGCTATATATTAGATCCTCAAAACTTATTTATCGACTATCTGGAAGTCAGTACTCTTTGACCAAGATTCTCATTTTACCCAACCCCTAGCCTCTGGTAACCGCCATTCTACTCTCTTCTATAAGTTTGGCATTTTTAGATTTCACATATAAGTGGTATCAAACAGGATTTGTCTTTCTCTGTTTGACTTATTTCACTTAGCATAATCTCAAGAACCATCCATGTTGTTTCAAATGGCAAGATTTTATTCTTTCTCATGGCTGAATAATATCCCATTGTATATACACACCAAATCTTTATCCATTCATCCAGTGATGATGCACATCTAGGTTGTTTTCAGATCTTGGCTGTTGTGGCTCAAGGCTGCAATATATATGGGAGTGCAGGTATCTCATTGATATTCTGTTTTCATTTCCATTGGATGCATACCTAGAAGTGAGATTGCTGAATCAAATGGTACTTCTACTTTCAATTTTTTGAGGAACTTGCATACTGTCTTCCTGTTAATTGACTGCACCAATTAACATTCCCACCAGAAGTGCACAGTGTTCTCTTTACTTCACATCATTGCCAACACTTGTTACCTATTTATTTATTTATGTATTTATTTATTATTTATTTGTTGATAGCCTATCTAACAGGTATCATGTGATATCTCATTAAGGTTTTGATTTGCATTTTCCTGATGATTAGTGATTTTAAGTATATTAATGGTTTTAAAATTAGATCAATACCATTTCTTAGCAACACAGTAGTAAAATTTGGGACAAGATTAATGGATAGGGATTAATTTATAACTAGGGAATAAAAGCACGTTTCGCTTTTCTTAAACTTTCATTTAAAAATACTGAACTTAAGTATTTTGGGCCTCTTTTTTTCCATAAATAATGACAAGAAAACATGAAATGTAACATTCACTTAACTAATAACCAAATATATTAAAATGAAAAGAGCCTCTTCTTGATTATTTAATTGGCAAGCTGATGAAACCATTTGTAGGAATAAAATTTTACTATATTTTTGTAGAGCAATTTGATAATGCCCATCAAACTAATAAGATATCACTTCATACTTGTCAGAATGGCTATTATTAACAAGACAAAGGAGAACAAGTGTTGTTGAGGATGTAGAGAAAAGAGAACTCTTGCATGCCTTTGATGCAAATGTAAAATGGTGCAGCCACTATGGAAAATAGTATGGAGGTTCTTTAAAAAATTAAAAATAGAACTACTGTGTGAGATATATTCACTCCTATGTTCATTGCAACATTGTCTACAATATCCAAGATATGGAAGCAACCTAGTAGGTATCCATCGACAGTAAACACACACAAACAATGGAATATTGCTCAGCCATAAAAAAGAATAAAATCTTGCCATTTGTGACAATATGGGTGGACTTACAGGGTATTATACTAAGTGAAATAAGTCAGCCAGAGAAAGACAACTACCATATGATCTCACCTATATGTGGACTCTGAAAAACAAAACAGAAACAGACTCATAGATAAAGGAAACAATGGTGGTTACCAGAGAGGATTAGGAGGTAGGCAAAGTGGTACCAACTTCCGTTTATAAAATAAATGAGTCAGGGGAATGTAATGTACAGCATAGTGAATATAGTGAATAATATTGTAATAACTTTATATGGTGACAGATAGTAACTAGAGTTATCATGGGGATCATTTAATAAAGTATATAAATATCAAATCACTGTGATATATGCCTGAAACTAATGGAATCTTGTCTGTCAATTATATGTCAATAAAAAAATCAAGCAAACCTTTTATTTAGAAAGCCTAATACTAGTTAATAAATCCATAATGGATATTAAGATAAGTGGAAAAATGTCTGAGGAAAATTTCCATTATGGTGCTGATATAATGAAAAATAAGAACCAAACTAATTTTTTATTGCATAGTAATTTGGTAAAATAAACAATGTTTTATTTACTTATAGTAGTTATATTTTAGCTGTGGTACTATTATATACTATATATGTATATGTGCCTGCATAATATGCATATTTAATATGCTTAATTAAATTGTTAAATTTAATTTATATGTTTACACTAAATAAAATTAATAACTATCCAATTAAAAATTAAATAAATTTATCAAATTTAAACAAATATATTTAGTCATCAAATAAGTTTAATAAATATGTTTAAATTTAAGACATGTTAATTAAGTAAATTGTTTACATAACATGTATTGAACTATATAGGTGCATATGTAGTCCTATGTGTATAAATTGAAGTAGAATGTTATGAAAAGCATTATTCAAAGTTTGATAAGAATTGTTTCATTTGACATAATTAGAAAAACATTTTGCCTTTTTTAATAATGTTTCTATGTTGTTAAATTTTCAACAGTGGGTTTGTAGTTCTTTGTAAACAGAATATACAAATAAATGAAATAGAAAAATACATTCTAAATATATTTTGATCTTTTGTATGCATATTTAGTTTTTCCCTACATTTTGATATTGGTATTATGAATCTATTAGGACATGAAATGACAGTTTCCCATAAAACAATAATGGAATTGTGTTTTCATGTATTTTTCAGTTCATAAATGTATCATTAAGAAACTTATCATTAGTAATATATGTTTTTAATTTATTGTAATTGAATTCATAATTTAAAGGCTGGAACGTGTTCAAATTTGTAGGTTCTTTTGCCTACAGAAGGACTGTGTCTGTAGCTACTCTGAATTCTCAGCATTTATTTATACTTTTAAATTTTGATTAAATTTATTTGGGTGCTATTGGTTAGTAAAATTATATCAGTTTTGTGCATACAATTCTATAATACATCATCTATACATTGCATTGTGCACCATCCAAAGTCAGTTCTCTTTCCATCACCATATATTTGAACCGCTTTACCTTCTTCCCTTTACCTTCTTCTACCACACCCCTCTTTCACTCTAGTAACCAGTAAACTATTGTCTGTGTCTATGAGTTTTTGTTTGTTTGTCTTGTTCATTTGTTGCTTTCAGTTTTATATCCCACATGTAAGTGAAATCATGTGGTGCTCGAATTGTCCTGCCTGACTTATTTCACTTAGCATGATAATCTTAAGATCTATCCATATTTTTTCACATGGCAGTATTCCGTCTATTTTTATAGCCAAGTATTATTCCATTATATGTATGTACCACATCTTCCTTATCCAATCATCTGTCAAAGGACACTTGGGTTGCTTTCATGTCTTGGCCACCGTGAATAATGCTGTAATGAACATAAGGGTACATATATCTTTATGGATAAATGTATTCAGATTTTGGGGGTAGCTACCCAAAAGAGGGGTTGCTGGGTTGTATGTTTCAGCCTTTTATTCCAACAAATGTTTATCCATTAATTCTCTGTATCTCACCATGTTAGAGAGTTTTAAAGAAAAGTCGGAAAGCATTTTCATGCATTCTTACGTGCTAAGTCATCTTGCACTTTGTAAATGAGATATGATTATTGTAACTTTATCTTACATGTTGACATGGTATTAGTCAAAAATTCTTTAATGTTAGCAATTCTCATATTGACTTCTTACACTTATAAATTTGCTAAATTATTTAACCTTTTTTGCTAAATGCTGTTATCTTTTATTTTCACAAGTAGTTTGACCTTTTGTTCGACAAAATCAGTAATAACATTTATTGAGTATCTAATTTGTTTTGAGTGCATAGATTCTGGATGCTACCTAAGGATGCTGTGTGGGCACCATTAATGTACCAAAGAGCAAAATGTGGGAGATTCTGGGTTTCACTTCTATTCATACCATTCTCTAACTACCTAACCTTAAATACAAATTTTCCCATATAATATATCCTGTTTCTTCAACCATGAACTAAATTGAACCAGAATTCTTCCATCTCCCTGATTTCTAAAGAAGTGAGGCACACAACAAAGGGAAAGAAAGAATTTCAGATATGATTTCTAGGCTCAGCCTTTTAAACAGTAGGTTGTGTTTAAAACACTTATCAGATTACAGTAGAAATTATGGCACTGTTTCATTCTTATGTCCAGTGAATATTTGAATACCTAGAGATGATGTGGTGTGGAAATGGTCTCTGTGCTACCTATTTAAGGAGCTAACTAGGTCAGCATAGTGCAACTTTAGTATAGAAGGAAAACGATATATTCTCAGTTTGAATCTCCTTTTTAATTGCTTTTATACCCCCATGCTGTGGCTGAATAAACTATTTATTTTTATTGTGTCCCTAACATTAGTTTAAAACATTTTACAATTATTCTCTAAAACCAGAGCAACATAAAAGTCTGCCTTGCAAGTCCCATTGAGGCACTTGTTCAAGTGTTTGAAAAAATAAATAGTTTTATGTGGCTAGAGTTCTTTATATAAATCCCTCCTGCATTTTTTGTTTTCTTTTTTTATACATAAGACCTGCTTCTCAAGAAAAGAAAAGTTTTGTCTTGACTGTACATGTATGTATTTTAATAATTTTGTGTTTACAGGACTAATTATTGAAACTGGGGTATAAGAACATTCTTTCTTTCCTTATATTTTATTTATAATTTCAAATAAACTAGTTGTTAGTTTTAAGAAATGATGATTATACATCATGCCTTTATATTATCAGAAATATTCCATTGAGACGACTTAAGAGACCAGCGATACCTTTCTTGTCTATGTGATCGGCTTTTTAAGAAAGATCAAGTAACATCGTGGCTTCAGCATAATTTGTCCTGATAAACTGTAGCATTACATCTGTAGTTTATTGTACCTGCAACATTCTGAGTCAACATTGAGATGATTAAAAAAAAAAAAAGAAGCACTGGAGTTATATAGGGTACTTAATAGCATATTTTATTGGAGTTAAAACAGCACTTGAATTCTTACTCTGCGCTTTTTGGAAGATATTTAACCTGACATCTATAAATGGGAGGCAATAATATAAAAAAAATACCAACTGTAATAAGGAGGTAATAAGATAGAAGTTCCTCAAAGAGTTCTTGCAAGTATGAAACTAAATGAGATAATGTCTGTACAGCGTATATAATTGTCTAGCATCCAGCTAACATTAAAAAATTGGCACCTACAATTAGAAGGTACAGGAAGGAGAGAAGGAGGAGAAATTAAAACTGGATAAAGAAGTAGTTTTAGAACTTATTAGCAATGTCATCTCGGGCAAAGTGCTTAAATGCTCTGTACCTTAATTTTCATACTATAACATACAGATGAAGATGACTATATGCCACCATATTAGTTTTCTGTTACTACATATCTAATTAGCACAAAGTTAGTGGCTTCATCATCAATTCATTTAATTCCTCATCTATTTTTTTCCAATTCTTTAAGTCAGAAGTCAGACATGTTTAGGCAGAGTCCTCACCTCCGGGTTTCACCATGCTGCAATAAAGTTGTCTATTGGTCTGCAGTCTCATCTGGAAGCATCTGGGCAAAAATCTGCTTCCATGCTTACTCAGATTGTTAGAAAAAATAATTTCCTTGTGGTTGTATGCCTGAGGCCCTGGGTTCCTCCTGACTGTGATATAGAGGGTACTCGCAGCTCCCAGGGGCTGCCCACAGTCCCTTGTCATCTGGCCCACTTCAGTGACCCTCTCACAACATTACTTTAAGGGATGCAGCAGAATCTCTCACTCCAGTGTGCAGAGATGGAGTCTATATAACATAATGTAATCAGGGGTGTGACATCCCATCATATTTGCCTTACTTTGGAACCTAAACAAGGGAGTGACATCCCATCTCTTTCGCCATATTCTATTGGCTAATAGCAAGTTCTAAATTCCCTCTGTACTGAAGGGTAAGGGATTGTACAAATGCTTGCTGCATTGGTTGTTACCTTAAGCTATGCCTGACACATTATATCATAGGTTTGGGGTAATATAAAATGATTAAAATACACGTTTATATATGAAATCACCAACAGTCTTTCTAAATTTCAAAATGTTATGCAAATCTAAAGAGGCATGAGATTTTTCTTGTTTTTTAGTATTTTTTTTAGTTTTTCAATTACAGTTGACATGCAATATTATATTAGTTTCAGATGTACAACATAGTGATTAGACATATAGCTTATGAAGCGATCACTGATAGATCTATTACCCATCTGAAACCATACACACTTATTACAATATTATTGACTATATTCCTTATGCTATACTTTTCATCCCCATAAGTATTTGTAACTACAATTTGTACTTCTTAATCCCCTCCCTCTTCCACTCATCCCTCAATGCCCCTGCCATCTGGCACCTATCAAAATGTTTTCTGAATTTATGAGTTTCTGTTTTGTTTGGTCATTTATCTTGTCCTTTTTTTTTTTCAGTTAACATTTTTTAATTAGTTTCAGGTGTACAAAGCAATGTAATAGTTAGACATTTAAACCCTTTATAAAGTGATAACCCACCCCCCAAGCTACTGCCCCTCTGACACCTTATATAGCTCTTACAATTCCATTAACTATCTTCCTTTTGTTGTCCTTCACATCCTGCGATTATATATACCTATATATTTAGTTATAGTTGACATTCGATATTATTCTACTTCAGCTTCAGGTGTATAGCATATTGGACACAGTTCCATGACAAGTCCAGTATCCATCTGGCACTTTACATGATCTTTATAACATTATTGGTTTTATTCCCCATACTGTATTAGCTACCAATTTGTATTTCTTAATACCTTCACCTTTTTCACTCTGCACCCAAACCCATTCCCACCTATCTTCCTGATAGATCTAATACCTGTCTAACACCATACCGAGTTATTACAATATTATTGAGTACATTCCTTATTGTATACCCCACATCCCCATGACTACTGTGTAACAACCAATTTGTACTTCTAATCCCTTCCCTTTTCACCCATCCTTAACCCCCACCCTCCTCCCATCTTAAAGAAGTCCATCTAAGATTCCTTGTAATACTGGTTTGGTGGTGATGAACTCCTTTAGCTTTTTCTTGTCTTGGAAACTCTTTATCTGTCCTTCAATTCTAAATGATACCTTTGCTGGGTAGAGCAACCTTGGTTGTAAGTCACTGTTTTTCAACACTTGGAATATTTCCTTCCACTCCCTTCTTGCCTGCAAAGTTTCTTTTGAGAAATCAGCTGCCAGTCTTATGGGGGCTCCCTTGTAGGTAACTGACTGCTTTTCTCTTGCTGCTATTAAGATTCTCTCTCTGTCTTGAACTTTTTTTCATTTTAATTTTGATGTGTGTAGGTGTTGGCTGGCCCCTTTGGGTTTATCTTGTTTGGGACTCTCTGTGCTTACTGATCTTGTAATGTCTATTTCCTTCACCAGGTTAGGGAAGTTTTCTATCATTATTTCTTCAAATATGTTTTCAATTACTTGCTTTTTCTCTTCTCCTTCTGGTACCCCTATAATGCAAATGTTGGTACACTTGATATTGTAGGAGGCATTAGCTTTTGATAAACTGTTCTAAGCAGAATTTATTTTAATAATACTGAACCAAAAGCCTACAAAGTTCATTTAATCATCAAATAACTTTTCTGATATATGTATGGATAAATGGATTTATAGGGAGAGAGAGAGAGAGAGAGAGAGAGAGAGAGAGAGAGAGAGAGAGAGAGAGACTATGAATAATGCATATATTTTTGGAAAGATCACCACTTATACTAGGTAATTAACATTCTAAGAGGGTATAAAAAAAGGATGCTGAGGTAGTTAAACTTTGCACTTTTAACATCTCACACAACATAATTATATTACACACAATTGTATTACATGCAAAATCAGTTAATTACATACTTACCTGATTTTGAATGAATTTAAAACATTACAATGCTTGATTTTGAAGGCTTTAAATTGAGTTTTATTAACACAGAGGTAATAACATTAAAAGTGAAAGAATGGGATATAGATAGGTGTATTATATTGGCTTTTGAAGATTTGTGATTTTTTGCATTAGCTACTGTGTATATTATTTGATTGTGATGATTATCATATAAAAAATTTCTCCATTTGGCAATGATTTTATACTATACCTTCATTAAATATGCTTCTAAATATCATTACGAGATTAGTTAAAACTTGGCTTTTCCTTCATATAATATACAAAGTTAATGAGAGAATTTCCAGAAGCGTTTTAAACGTTGATGTTAAATATTAATATTTGTTGGTATAGGTTCTTTGTATAAATGCTAGAAATCCCCCACTAAGCAATTAGGATTTAAATACTAACTGGAAATGGTAACACAAAAATACTTTGTAACCCTGAATTCATCTGAGCAACCATTGTGATCTCCATTATTAAAGGTTAATGTAAATAGAGAATGATTTCTCTGGGAAACAATATATGGACTGGTCCCTTCTTTATAAGGGTATCACATGTACGAGTCTTTTCAATTATTTTGTGTGTCACACATATGTCTTTTAAATTAAGTTATTTTGTGTGGTATAAAACTGTCTGTTTTATTTCTCATGAAATTTAGTTAAATTATATTACTTTCTTTTCATATAGAGGGAACAGAACCTGAAAATTTTAAGCTCCTTTAAGAAAGAGATTCTATTATGAAATTTAATAAAGTTTATCATATTGTAATAGCATTTAACATTTATTAAATTCTTTATGCCAGAAATTAATGTAAGACTTTTCATATATTAACTCATTGTTTCCGTCTAACAATTCTCAGAGGCATATACAGACAAGGAAACTAAGGTGCAGGCATTTGAATAATTTGTCCAAGTCACACAGCTATTTAATGGCAGAGTCAGGAGATGAGCCCAAGCAGTTTGACTTGAAAGCACTTGTGCTTATCAAACCTGCTCCATTGCCTTCAGGTCATAGTTTTGCTTCTGGTAGGAATTCATAATCTACTTATCAAACTTAATGTTGATATGATAGCATTATATTGGCAGACACTCAGAGAAATAAGATTTCTCCCAATTAAATCTAAGTACATATGGGTTTATTTTGTTTGATGGCAGCAATTTTAAAAGAAGGAAACAAATATATTTCAAGATGCTTTCAAGCCCACTAAAGTGGTTACTAGGCGAAACATTTTTAAAAAAGTATAAGTGATCAGGAAAAGAACAAATTCTGCTCATAAACTAGAATTACAATAAGATTCAGGAAACTCAAGAATAAATGAGGAAATTATTCCCATTTTTTAAATCTCCAAAATCTGTCTGTATTTTTTAATTATATTTTTATTATTTTTATTCAAGATTATTGGGGTGACTAAACTTATGGACCTTGGGTTCCAAGAGGATTTTATGAATTTGACCTCAAAGGCAAGGGAAGTAAACGCTAAAATAAATGAATGGGATTGTGTGTTATTTTTAATGAAGGAGTCTAGAAAATGTGCTTTACTGTGTGTGCACATGTGTTTTCACCATGTAGTTTAATAATATCAGTACAACGAATAGAATTACCATATGACCCAGCAATCCCTCTCCTGTGTATCTACTCAAAATATCTGAAAACATTTATACATAAAGACACGTGTGCTCCAATTTTCATTGCAGCTTTGTTTATGGTGGCCAAGACATGGAAACAACCAAAATGTCCTTCGATAGATGAATGGATAAAGAAGTTGTGGTATATATACACAATGGAATACTATTCGGCGGTAAGAATAGATGATATAGGAACATTTGTGACAACATGGATGGATCTTGAGAGTATAATGCTAAGCGAAATAAGTCAGACAGAAAAAGCAGAGAACCATATGATTTCACTGATATGTGGTATATAAACCAAAAACAAGAGAACAAGACAAACAAATGAGAAACAAAAACTCATAGACACAGACAATAGTTCAGTGGTTACCAGAGGGTAAGGGGGATGGGGGGTGGGAGATGAGGGTAAAGGGGATCAAATATGTGGTGATGGAAGGAGAACTGACTCTGGGTAGTGAACACACAATGGGATTTATAGATGATGTAATACAGAATTGTACACCTGAAATCTATGTAATTTTACTAACAATTGTCACCCCAATAAATTAAAAAAAAATAATAATAATAATGTCAGTGCAGAGTTAGAAGATATTCCAGGATTCCTATTCTGGTTCTGTCAGTCTTTTTTGGATAATGCTACCTTAAATAAACTAGTCTAAATAATAAAACAAATGAATATAAAACAATTAACCAAGCAGGCAAACCAATCAAACATTTGATTAATGTGGCATCTTAACTTGGATGAATTACATTTTAGATTTAATTTATATATCAGTGTAGTTGGCTAACTATCAGATCCTCACACATTTGAGATGTTAAGGCAAAAAAGAAGAGATTGTGAAAAGTGTAGAGAAGTTTTTAGCTAGAGAAATAACAAAAAAACCTTTGTTAATCATAATACTCACTTTCCTAAACATTATGGTCTTGGTTTGCTTTTTTTTAATTACCTTTTTGTGATGTACTATTCAAAATTAATTTTCTCCAGAGTGGAATGTTCAAAATATTTCAATGAGGTATGGGAAGAAAATTCCAAAACACAATATTTCTATTGTTATTTTATCTAAATAAAGAGAAATAATTTTGATGTATGCAATAAAATTAACTGAATTCATGTGTCAGGTGATCACATGTCACAGTGTGTAGGAAACAAGGGAATAAGGGATGTTCCAAAAGAGTGGGGAGTGCTGCCTTTACCTCCCTTTGTTTCCAGCATATCGCTGCTTACTTTGGCCATTTAAATAAACTCATGTATTAACTTATCTAGTTTTTAACTATACTAATCATAAGAAAAAGGGCCGCTTAGAAGTGTTCTCTGTAGAGAAATGGTAAATCTGAAAAAGCATTAATAAAACAAGCTCAGTAATTAAACAAGAAGGTGGCCAGTAGATGCTTTGACTCCTAGTCCTGAATGAGCATTTTATCAGCACATTACATCCTATACAATGACACTACATCAAAAATTACATTTTTGATATATAAATGTAAATCATCATTATTAATGAGCCTTTCCCAAAGTGGATATTGCATACTGTATTTATTAATTCTTTGGGGACTATATTTTTAGCTATGATAGAGATAACAATTAAGTATTATAATAAACTGGAATAAGAATCTAATCTTACAACATTGCTTTCCCTAAAACTATTAAATACATTATTAAAAATACATTTTGAAATGCTTTTTACAGTTCAGAAATCAAATAATCTTTATAATAAGTTGCTTAATTTACCTTTTAGAATTTTTACCCTTATGTATGTTTTACCAAGAGCACAGTGAATTTTAATAGTACATATAAAATGTATAAAACCATATAAATGAACACAGTTTTGTTTGCTAATTTGGATTTGTGGTCTTTTTTTTTTTTTCCTGAAAGATGATTTATGTGATCTAAAGATTTGGAAACCTTTCTTCTGAATAACATATAAGGAAGTATCTTATTTCTATACGTTGTACATTTAAAAATAGCCAAATTAAACAAAACTATATAATATAAAATATAAATTATGTATTAAACCCACAAATCCCTTAAGAACTTTTAATCCTTTAATATATTTTGGACATTGCTTTGTCATTCAATATTGTTTTGTTTTCCTCTTTCTGGACTTTCTTGTTCTTTTTTGTGTTTGATGCTACAAATGAGTATCTGCAGCCTTCCCTTTCCAGGCTTTGCTCACCAAACTATTGCTCAGTGACGTCACTAAATCCAACAATACTTTTTTCCACCCTTTTTTTTCCCTCTAGACATGTCTTCTTTTTTTTCTTGAAGAAAAAATATTTTTGTTGGCTTTCTGATACAATGATCTCCAGTTTTCTGCTTCCCTGACTTGTTTTTGCCATCACTCTAGGATCATTCTCCTCTACCTTGACATCAAATTTTGGAATTCCTTTGAGAGTTGCACTGTACTGTCTATCATCACACTCTCTACCTTACATACTCCCTGAAGATTATCTAACTCACACCTAGTAGTTCATTACCTACCAACAAAAATAAGAAATTGTATCTCCAACACTGATCTTTTTTCTGAAGTCATAATGTATATATCCCACTGCCTCCCTTATATATCATTTTTAATGTTTCATAGACTCCAGAAATCTTGTTTTCAACAGCAAACTTATGACGTCCAACCAGTTCTCCCTGGAAACTCTCAGGAGAAGTCTGTTCATAAGCCGTAAACTTAGGAATCACCCTGGACACTTTTGTTTCTTTATTCCCATGTGATTTTTCCCCGCTTGATATATATATAGAAATCTATTAATTGGCCTCTCTCTCTATCTCTATTCTAGTCAAAACCACCATAATCCTGATCTGTTTAAATACAACAGTTTCTTATTGGGCTTGTAACAATGTGCTATGCACCTCTCCCTTCTGAACACAACTCCACAGCCAGAGGAATATTTTGAAATTATAAATTGAATTATATGACTGCCCATCACTGTCTTCCCATCTTTCAAATCTAACTCTCGTTAAGTGCTAAAAGGCTCAGTCCCCACCTACAATTCAAGACTCCTCCTTTACCATACCTTTGTGTCACCTTTTTTATTCTGGTTTCACTGAACTTCTTTCAGTTACTTGTACAATTTACACTCCCTCCCTCAGCAGCTGTTGTACCTCTGGTTGCATTTCTTCCAGATGGTCCTTGCTTATAACCTTATTATCCTGCTTCTGATATCAGATTAAGGTTTATGTACAGGTTAGTTCTTTTTTGGTCGGCATAACTAGGTCAGTTTTACTATCATGGGCACACCTGGCCCATCTTCATGGGATTAACCACAGTTGGAATTGTACGTTTGTATGATTGTTATAATAAGTTCTTGTCTTTGCCCTTATCTTCGTAACAACACTCTGTGCCTATCCCTGATTATTTTCTTAAGATAAATTTTCAGAAGTGAAGTTGCTGGCTCAAGGGGTCACATATATTATTAGAACTCTGAATAGGTGTGTTCAAATCAATCTTGAGAGGGAAATATTAATTTGCATTTGAGCAGAAGCATGTGATTTATCTTCTTTACTGCAATAGAAATTTCATATTGTTCCTCACATTATTAAAATGATGAGGATTATGAATGCCAATGTAAAAATTGTTTTGGATAAGTGATATACTTGCCACCATTGATGTCAAAATGCCATCTCCATGGGAAGAAGGGTTTTTATGATATTAATTAATAATGCTTTCACAAATATGGCTTCTTCAGGAAAAAAAAATCATTTCCATCACGTACATGATAAGTAACTGGTATGATTTAATATGGCAGTGGTTGAGAATCATAAGGTTGGATTATAGTTTAGTTTAGAATGAATATTATTATCTAAGGACACTTGAAAAAACTATACTTGAACTGATTTCACCAACATATTTAAATTATAAATGACCTCTCATACTAGTTAGTTTCTGTAAACACAAATGCATGATTCAGAATCAGTCTAAATTTTCTTACAGACAATTATTTTAATAAAGCCATCACGCCATTTCATTTTTCTTGCCATTATTTTATGTCCTTGCTTTCAGTCTTTTCTTTATTTTTCATTGTTTTTAATTTATTGTGGTGACAATTGTTAGCAAAATTACATAGATTTCAGGTGTACAATTCTGTATTACATCATTTGCAAATCCCATTGTGTGTTCACCACCCAGAGTCAGTTCTCCTTCCATCACCATATATTTGATTCCCCTTACCCTCATCTCCCACCCCCCAAACCCCTTACCCTCTGGTAACCACTAAACTATTGTCTGTGTCTATGAGTTTTTGTTTCTCATTTGTTTGTCTCATTCTCTTGTCGGTTTTGGTTTATATACCACATATTAGTGAAATCATTTGGTTCTCTGCTTTTTCTGTCTGACTTATTTCGTTTAGCATCATACTCTCAAGATCCATCCATGTTGTCACAAATGTTCCTATATCATCTTTTCTTACCTCCGAATAATATTCCATTGTGTATATATACCACAACTTCTTTATCCATTCATCTATCGAAGGACATTTTGGTTGTTCTTGCCATTTTATGTGCACTTGAATTAATGTGAAAATAGATAGCCAACAACTTCCTTTACACTTGAAGAAAACAGGATAAATGATCTATAACTCCATAGCTCTTGAGCAATGTCTTAAGAAGGCTTTTTTTTTTTTTGAGTCTTTTAATCCTGAAAGATATATTAATTGGAAAGAGATTAATTTATGAAATTATAGTATTAATTCAAGTAAGGTTAGTTACTGAGTACAGGAGCAACGTTTGAATCTCCATCCCAGACTGTTTTTATTCAGTTGATCTATATTTACATTTTAAATGACATTTATATTCAGGAGGAAGAGGCATATAAACTGTCACTTGTTTCTCAATAGGCTGATGGTTTTAGTTAAATTAATTTCTAGGTAAGTCACTCTAAAACCATTGAAAGTGTTGATTTGCTTCTGTATGGTGGAACAGACTTCTGCTTTTTGAACACTGATTATAATAAAAAAATCTATAAATGTTAATGACATAAGGCACTCACATAGTGTTTAGCATAATGGAATGTGTCAAACTTTCCCTGGTGATGATGACAGGTTTTGAACAATTTGCACCATTTTAATGGAATGATCAAATCTATATGTTTATTTGGGTATGAAAAAGCAGAGGGGAAAAAGTGTACCAAATGTAAAAAGCAATAAAATACATCGCTTTTTTATAAAGCAGTATATAAAATTTGTTACTCACGGTGGATTTATAGTAAATTAATTTGTGGAATAAATGAACTGTAGAGATTGAAATGTGCCTGAAGTATTAAAACTTACCTTGCATTACCTGTTGTGATTACTGATAACTTTAGGTGCTTATAGAGGATTGAAAATGCCTTTGATATGTAAGCATTGTGCTTGTGAACTTTATTATATTTTGACAGCTTCGTCTGTTGAGTCAACATTTTTATTTATTACGCAATTATAACTCTCTTAATAAAGAAACCCCTTCCTTGAAACAAACAGACTTTTGAGACATTTCCTATTTAGAGGAAGAATAAACCTGTATCTGCAGAGGCATATTCTAGAGTTTTATAAAGAGAGGGCTATAGTTTTAAAAATCTCAATGGAAATATTGATAAATATGTTAGAATTAATATGTTTCTGAGATTTTTGAATTCATCTGTAGAGAAAATCATATTTTGAGGTTTCATTAGGGTTATTTAGAGATTCATAGAAATTAGGCTCTGATAAGAAAGAAAATTCTGATGCAATACCTGGCAACAGAACTGCCAAACAGAGACATAGATTCCACAACCTACCATGAAAGACAGTGATGAAGTGACACAGACTCTTGCATGGTTAAAATCTACTGAGACTTTATTTTATACAGCTCCTGCTACACCACAACTGTTTCCACACTTCCTCTGAAAATCTGGGAGCTGTTTGTGAAGAATACATTTTACATTGTCTGATCACCTCCACCTTTCCTTGAATTACCCTCTAGACCTGCACTGTGCAGTATAAATTCTAGTCAATATGGTACCATATGTAGCAATTGAACAATTAAACTGTAACTAGCATGAGTTGAGATGTGCCTTATGTATAAAATGCACACTAGATCTCAAAGACTACATACAATATAAGAATGCACAATATCTCATTAGTAAATTTTACATTGATTATTTAAA
Organism: Rhinolophus sinicus; assembly: GCF_057876585.1. NCBI lineage: Eukaryota > Metazoa > Chordata > Mammalia > Chiroptera > Rhinolophidae > Rhinolophus > Rhinolophus sinicus. The sequence goes on from NC_142515.1 coordinate 44,548,650, forward strand.
TGATAATGTTTTAGATACATTTAGTTAAATAAAATACATTATTAAAATTAGTTTTGCCTTTTATTTTTTAGTGTGGCTACTAGAGTATGTAAAATTACCTATTAGGCTCTCATTATGTTTCTATTGGACAAGTACCATAATAGAGAATGAGTGCTGCAGAGTTGTCCTCTCTGCTAACTCAGGTCTCCTTAGCTGATGTCTGAAATTTCACTGGGTTTGGAATAGTGAGAGGAAAGGAGCAAAGCAGTTATAATATAGAACGCGTGAATGGAGATTGCCAAGGTAGAGTCACTTATGTCAAGGGAACTAAAATAGAGCCTGGAGGCTATGAAGAAGTTTGTCTTACACATGAGCCACCCAGCGCATTTCTCCATGAACTTTTGAACTTTTCAGCTGTGTCTAAACGTAATATCCGCCTCACCATTACAACCAGACCATCTGAGTTCCTTTGAAAGGAGCCAACCCATTTTGTCAACCAGTGTCCTCTATTTGCAAATAGAACTCAAACGATCCCTACTAATTTAGCCAGAATTCTTTATTTATGTAAAAAGGATTGGATTAAGGACAGTACATGCTACCTGGGCCTTTATAATCACTGCCTTTCTTTGTTTACTTTGGCGCAGAATTTAGGTTGCTACCACATTTACACATACACTCATACACATATAATAAATGAACGTACAAAAAGCAGTAGAGATTTGGAAAATGCTGTGCAGTTTTGTTTTCCAGGAATCTGATAACTAATAGCCTTGTGAGAAAGACTCAGTAAAATTTCATCTGAGATGTATACCTGTTTATCTAAACCTCAAAATTAGATGTTGTTGGCTCTTTCTTTATGAAATACATACAAGTTGGGTTTTTTTAAATATTTTTACTTTTGTTTATTTTTTAACTGTTCAGTTTTTACAACCTTAATTTGTCTGTAGTTAGGCCAATAATATAACTCTTGTTGACTCATCTCTGGTTTGTCTAATCTCTTTAATTATATTTGCATTTCATGTTCATATAAGCATCTAATCATTTTTAGTGGCTGTATTCTCTCCAATTGTACAAATGTGTTTTTAAAATTTACTTTGAAATCATTTGTATATATTTAACTTTTTTAGTGTGTGTGTGTGTGTGTGTGTATTTGCTTTTGTGGGTTTTTTTTTAAATTGGTTTTGTTATTGCAATGCTACTACACATATGAGTATATGCAAAAAGATTACAAGAAATACTAAGAGGTATTGAGAAGAAATTCCAAGGGATACATTCCTAAAACTGAACTGTACATTTTAAAGGTTGAATATCAGTAGATATGGTAGGCACATACCATGGACAGATATGGTAGATGGTCTCTCAAGTGTGATGTCACTTTATACTTTCCCAAATGCATTTAATGTTGTGAAAATTCTCTCTCTCCCCATCTCTCCATAAATGTTTAATATACATATGCACATACATATATATACACACACAAATCCATATATATGTATATATATGTGTATATATATATATGCTGCATATATAATTATGTATTTGCAACATATAAGTATGCATAATTTATATATTCCTCATATGTAATTGATTAAAAAACATGAATGTGATTATAACATACATACCTAGTTGATGTACTTTTAAAGACCATCCTCATCCTCATTTACCTTTTTGCTTATTTTCTCAACTCTTTTCTTTTTTCTCATAGATTAATCTTAAACACCTAAGTATCTCATATTGCTAAGGCGATATTTATTTTTTCATAGTTTCTATATATACACAGCATTATTACAACACAAAATATGGAATATGCATATATGAAAATAAATATATACATATTGTCATTACTTTTCACAAACAATGTCAAATTATACACATTTTTATAGCATCTTGTTCTTCCTACTAACACATGAGAATCTATTTAAGTCACCTGATAAGGTCTAATTAATTTTACTTAATGACTCCTAATATTTCTCAATGTGTGTGCAGCAAAAGACATTCAACTATTTAACTTTCATGAATATAGCAAACTATATTCAACTATTTACTTATCAGTAGGAATTTGCATTGTTTTGATTACTTTTGGCCAATATTAGTAATACTGTAATAAATACCCAGATACTTATGTAGTGATATTTTCTTTCTATGGAACAGGATATCAGGAATGGAATTGCTTTATATATTTTGTATTTGAATAAGCATTTCCATATTATTTTAATCTGTTATGTCAATTATCATGCATTTTATTAAATTTAGTCAAATATATTCATTTGTTATTTAAAACTGCTGAGCTTTTTGTTTTAGTGAATAACTTCTTTTTCTACCGTGTTTTCCCGAAAATAAGACCTATCTGGACCATCAGCTCTAATGCATCTTTTGGAGCAAAAGTTAATATAAGACCCAGTATTATATTATATTATATTATATTATATTATATTATATTATATTATATTATATTATAAATTATATTATAATTTTATGAGACCCAGTCTTATATTATAGTAAAATAAGACTGTGTCTTATATTAATTTTTGCTCCAAAAGACGAGTTAGAGCTGATGGTCTGGCTAGGTCTTACTTTCAGGGAAACACGGTAGTCATACAAAGAGCCTTCTAAAATTTCTTCTGGAAATTCCATTGATTTATTTTTTACACTGAAGTTTTAACAATCTTGATTTTAACATATTAGTTTTAAGGGTGTAAATTTAGTTTCTTCCAAATAGATACCGGCATCATTTATTTAATAATTAATAATTTTTTCCATTATTAAAATCTTTTTTTTTTTTTTTTTTTTTATTATTAAATTTATTGGGGTGACAATTGTTAGTAAAATTACATAGATTTCAGGTGTACAATTCTGTATTACATCATCTATAAATCCCATTGTGTGTTCATCACCCAGAGTCAGTTCTCCTTCCATCACCATATATTCGATCCCCCTTACCCTCATCTCCCACCCCCCACCCCCCACCCCCCTTACCCTCTGGCAACCACTAAACTATTGTCTGTGTCTATGAGTTTCTGTTTCTCATTTGTTTGTCTTGTTCTTTTGTTGTTTTTGGTTTATATACCACATATCAGTGAAATCACATGGTTCTTTGCTTTTTCTGTCTGACTTGTTTCGCTCAGCATTAGTCTCTTAAGATCCATCCATGTTGTCACAAATGTTCCTATATCATCTTTTCTTACTGCCGAATAGTATTCCATTGTGTATATATACCACAACTTCTTTATCCATTCATCTATCGAAGGACATTTTGGTTGTTTCCATGTCTTGGCCACCGTAAACAAAGCTGCAATGAACATTGGAGCACACGTGTCTTTATCTCTAAATGTTTTCAGATTTTTTGGGTAGATACCCAGAAGAGGGATTGCTGGGTCATATGGCAATTCTATTCGTAATTCTTTGAGAAACCTCCACACTGCCTTCCATAACGGCTGTACCAGTCTGCATTCCCACCAACAGTGTATGAGGGTTCCTTTTTCTCCACAGCCTCTCCAACATTTGTTATTATTTGTCTTGTTGATGATAGCCATTTTGACTGGGGTGAGGTGATATCTCATTGTGGTTTTGATTTGCATTTCTCTGATGATTAGTGATGTTGAGCATTTTTTCATATGTCTATTTGCCATTTGTATGTCCTCTTTGGAGAAATGTCTCTTCAAGTCCTCTGCCCATTTTTCAATTGGGTTGTTTGTTTTTTTGTTGTTGAGTTGCATGAGTTCCTTGTATATTCTGGATACTAGCCCCTTATCGGAGGCACTGTTTGCAAAAATCTTCTCCCATTCAGTTGGTGGCCTCTTTATTTTGTCAATGGTTTCTTTTGCTGTGCAGAAGCTTTTAAGTTTCATATAGTCCCATTTGTTTATTTTAGCTTTTACTTCCATTGCCTTTGGAGTCAAGTTCATAAAATGCTCTTTGAACCCAAGGTCCATAAGTTTAGTACCTATGTTTTCTTCTATGCAGTTTATTGTGTCAGGTCTTATGTTTAAGTCTTTGATCCATTTTGAATTAACTTTGGTACATGGTGACAAATAGCAGTCCAGTTTCATTCTTTTGCACGTGGCTATCCAATTCTCCCAGCACCATTTATTGAAGAGGCTGTCTTTGCTCCATTGTATGTTTTTAGCTTCTTTGTCAAAAATTATCTGTCCATATTTATGTGGTTTTATTTCTGGGTTCTCAATTCTATTCCATTGGTCTATGTGTCTGTTTTTCTGCCAATACCATGCTGTTTTGATTATTGTAGCCCTGTAGTACAAGCCAAAGTCAGGAAGTGTGATACCTCCATTATTGTTCTTTTTCCTTAAGATTGCTTTGGCTATTCAGGGTCTTTTGTGGTTCCAAACAAATCTGATGATTTTTTGTTCTATTTCTTTAAAATATGCCATTGGGATTTTGATGGGGATTGCATTGAATCTGTATATTGCTTTGGGTAATATGGCCATTTTAACTATGTTGATTCTTCCAATCCATGAGCACGGAATGTCTTTCCATTTCTTTGTGTCTTCTTCAATTTCTTTCAAAAATGTCTTATAGTTTTCAGCATATAGGTCTTTCACATCCTTGGTTAAGTTTATTCCTAGGTATTTTATTCTTTTTGCTGCAATTGCAAAAGGAATTGTTTTTTGTATTTCTTTTTCTGAGATTTCATTGTTAGTATATAGGAATGCAATGGACTTTTGTGCGTTGATTTTGTAGCCGGCAACTTTACTGTATTCGTTGATTGTTTCTAATAGCTTTTTGGTGGAGTCTTTAGGGTTTTCTATATATAGCATCATGTCATCTGCAAAGAGTGACAATTTAACTTCTTCATTCCCAATTTGGATGCCTTTTATTTCTTTCTCTTGCCTGATTGCTCTGGCAAGGACTTCCAACACTATGTTGAAAAGCAGAGGTGATAGGGGACATCCCTGTCGTGTTCCTGAACGTAGAGCAAAGGGCTTCAGTTTTTCTCCATTAATTATGAGATTAGCAGAGGGTTTGTCATATATGGCCTTTATTATGTTAAGGTATTTTCCTTCTATACCCATTTTGTTAATTGTTTTAATCATAAATGGATGTTGTATCTTGTCAAATGCTTTTTCTGCATCAATTGATATAATCATATGATTTTTGTCCTTTATTTTGTTTCTGTGATGTATCACATTGATGGATTTGCATATGTTGAACCATCCTTGTGCCCCGGGGATGAACCCCACTTGGTCGTGATGAATAATCTTTTTAATGCATTGTTGTATTCGATTTGCTAGAATTTTATTTAGGATTTTTGCATCGGTATTCATTAGAGATATTGGTCTGTAGTTTTCTTTTTTTGTGCTGTCCTTACCAGGTTTTGGTATCAGGGTAATGTTGGCCTCATAAAATGAGTTAGGGAGTACTGTCTCTTCTTCAATTTTTTGGAAGAGTTTGTGCAGAATTGGTATTAGATCCTCTTTGAAGGTTTGGTAGAATTCACTAGTGAAGCCATCTGGTCCCGGACTTTTGCTTTTGGGAAGGTTTTGGATGACTGATTCAATTTCGTTACTGGTGATCGGTCTGTTTAGATTTTCCAGTTCTTCATGGTTCAGCCTTGGAAGGCTATATGTTTCTAAGAACTTGTCCATTTCTTCTAGGTTGTTGAATTTGGTGGCATATAGTCCTTCATAGTATTCTTGGATGATCCTTTGTATTTCTGTGGTGTCCGTGATAACTTCCCCTTTTACGTTTCTGATTTTGTTAATCAGTGTCTTCTCTCTTTTTATCTTAGTAAGTCTAGCCAAGGGTTTGTCAATTTTGTTAATCTTTTCAAAGAACCAGCTCTTTGTCATATTAATTTTTTCTATTATCTTTTTGTTCTCTATTTCATTTAGTTCTGCTCTAATTTTTGTTATTTCCTTTCTTCTGCTGACCTTGGGTTTTACTTGTTCTTCTTTTTCTAGTTCTTTAAGGTGTAACATGAGGTTATTTATTTGGGAGTTTTCTTGTTTCTTGAGGTAGGCCTGTAATGAGATAAATTTCCCTCTTAAAACTGCTTTCGCTGCATCCCAAAAATTTTGGTAGGATGTATTTTCATTGTCATTAGTTTCTATGTATCTTTTGATCTCGCCTCTAATTTCTTCTTTGACCCAGTCCTTCTTTAAAAATATGTTGTCTAGTCTCCATGTATTTGTGTTTTTTCCCGCTTTCTTTTTACAGTTGATATCCAATTTCAAAGCCTTGTGATCAGAGAATATGCATGGTATGATTTCAATCTTCTTAAATTTGTTGAGACTGATTTTATGTCCCAATATATGGTCTATCCTTGAGAATGTTCCGTGCACACTAGAAAAGAATGTATAGTCTGATGTTTTAGGATGAAGTGCTCTATAAATGTCAATTATGTCCATTTCATCTAAAGTGTCATTTAGGGCTACTATTTCGTTTTTTATTTTCTGTTTGGATGATCTATCCATAGCTGTCAATGATGTATTTAAGTCCCCTAGTATAATTGTGTTTTGGTCAATTTCTCCCTTTAGTTCTGTTAGTAGTTGCTTGGTGTATTTCGGTGCTCCCTGATTGGGGGCATAAATATTGATGACTGTTATGTCTTCTTGTTGTACAGTCCCCTTCACCATTATGAAATGTCCATCTTTGTCTCTTGTTATCTTTTTCACCTTGAAGTCTGTTTCATCTGATATCATTATGGCTACACCTGATTTTCTCTGGGTACCATTTGCTTGGAGTGTCAATTTCCACCCTTTCACTTTGAGTCTATGCTTGGCCTTGTAGTTGAGATGTGTCTCTTGGAGACAGCATATGGTTGGGTTTAGTTTTTTGATCCAATCTGCTACTCTGTGCCTTTTTATTGGTGAGTTCAGTCCATTTACATTTAGGGTGATTATTGATATGTGAGGATTTCCTGTCATTCTATCCTTTGTTTTCTGGTAAGGTTGTGTCTCCATTGTTTCTTTGCCTTTTTGTTGTTGTCTATTATTTCTGTGTGGTGGTATTCTATGATGATTCCCTCTGTTTCTTTTTTTATTTCAGTATATATTTCAATTCTGGATTTATTTTGAGTGGTTACCCTTAAGTTTATGTAAAAGAGAGTTTGATATTTAGAGTATTCCATTTTCTTCAGCACGTTTACTTTCTCCATTCCCATATTCCGGTTCAGGCCTTTACTCTCCCCCTTTTTGAGTTTTGGTTGCCACAAATTGTCCCTGTTGATGGTGGTCGAATAGCCTCCTTTAGTATTTCTTGTAGTGCAGGTCATGTATTAGAAAATTCCCTCAGCTTCTGTATGTCTGGAAAGGTCTTTATTCCTCCTTCATATCTAAAGGATATCTTTGCTGGATATATTATTCTTGGCTCATGGTTTCTCTCTTTCAATAGTTTGAATATTTGGTTCCACTCCCTCCTGGCTTGTAGAGTTTCTGTTGAAAAATCTGATGATAATCTAATGGGCTTTCCTTTGTAAGTTACCGTCTTCTTTTCCCTGGCTGCCTTGAGGATTCTTTCTTTGTCGTTGATTTTAGACAGCTTCAATACAATGTGCCTTGGAGAAGGTCTGTTGGGATTGAGGTAACTAGGTGTTCTATTTGCTTCTTGGATTCGAGGATCCAGTTCTGTCCACAAATTTGGGAAGTTCTCATCGACAATTTGTTTGAATATATTCTCTGTTCCCTTCTCTCTTTCTTCTCCTTCTGGTATGCCCATTATTCTTATATTGCTCTTTCTGATGGAGTCAGAAAGTTCTTGTAGAGTTCTTTCATTTCTTTTAAGTCTCAAGTCTCTTTCTTCTTCTATTTGTGTCATTTCCAGGTTTCTATCTTCGATGTCACTGATTCTTTGCTCCATCTGGTCAACTCTACTACCTAAGCTGGTTATTTCATTCTTAATTTCTTCTATTGAGTTCTTAATCTCCAGAAATTCTATTTGGTTCTTTTTTAAGATTTCAATCTCTTTCGTAAAATGCTCATGCTGTTCTTTGATTGAGTTTCTGAGTTCCTTTAACTGCCTATCTGTGTTTTCTTGTATCTTGTTGAGTTTTTTCAGAACTGCAATCTTGAATTCTCTGTCATTCAAGTCACATATCTCTGTATCTTCAAGTGCTTTCTCTGGAGATTTTTCACTTTCTTTCTGAGCTATCTTGTTGCCTTGGTTATTCATGGCGATTACTGGTTTACTATTTCTCTTCCTAGACATCTACAGGAGTGACTTCTGCAACAGGTTGATAGAAAGCAGTCTTTCTTTTGTTTGCCAGTACTTGTTGGTAGAATGTTTTATTATTTCTCCAACTGCAACTTATTTTTCTTCTCCCACACAGTAGTGCTATGTTTTCTCTGCACTATTCCAACTTCTCACGCAATGGGGGGATTCCCTGGGAGACGGGCTTCTCCTCTGTTAATAGTTCGTCTAGGTCACAGGGCGCAGTGTCCCGGTGGGTATGCGGAGAGCTTTTGGTGTTCGAAAGCTCTTCCAGCTGTTGATTCAGAGCCCGTATATTTCAGCAGTTCTGTTTACTCCTGCAGGGATCCGCCCAGATAGGTGGGGTCAGGGGCGGGGTGAGTTGTGAGAGGTGGCCCAGAGCAATGGCGGCGACCACCACCACAGCCGGTCCTGCTTCTACAGCTCTCTCCCCTTTGCTGGAACTAGTTGGGCTGTGAATTTGTGTTTGCGGTCCACAGATCTCAAAACAGCAAATTTTCTGTTGTTTTGATCTGACACTGCTACTGTTTCGCTTCTAGCACCGGGCAGGTGGGGGCGGGGCGAGCTCTGGGAGGGGAGGGAGGGGGTGGCTAGTCTCAGTGCCTAAGGCTCCGTTCTCTGCTCGGCAGTGCGGGCTTAAACCACCGTTTTCAGCCTTTTTCCCTCAGTCTTTTCTCCGAGGTCTCTGCCGTGCGCGTTGGGTTCAGCCGTGTTATATGCTGTCCCCTCAGCCCTGTGGAGCCCTGGTGGAGCCCTAGCAGTCCGATCTCCCGCAGCTGCGGTAGTTCCGGGAAGCAGCGAGCTCCGCGCACTGAGCTAGGTCTGCATCCTGCGCCCCCGCGGTTCCGTCTCCGCGCGCTTCTCCCTTTCCTCCTCCTCCCTCCACTCGCGCGAATCTCCCACCTGTAGGTGATTTCAGTCGGTAGTGGGCCTCTTTGTGTTGCTTGTCTGCTGTGCAGGGAGTCCTTTGTGGAGTTTTTGTTGTTCGATTCTTTGTAAATTCCAGGGGAGCTTTACAGAGGCTCACCTCACTCCGCCATTTTTCCGGAAGTCCATTATTAAAATCTTATCATTACTCTTTATTAAAATCTTATATATAAACAGGGATTCATATCTTATTATTTTGACTTTGTTCCATTTAACTATTTTTATTTATTTAGTTCCACTTAACTATTTTTCTCTTCATGTGACAATCCCAAATGATGTGAATGCAGTGACTTTGTTTTTATCTGGAATATGATAAGGGAATTTACTTATATTTTATTACTTTTCTTCTTCTTGAGCATTTATTCATTCTTGAAAATTTAAAGCTTATAGAAAAATTCAGAGAAAAAACAACTGCTAAGGATTCTAAATAGAATCACACTATATTAATATATTAATTTCAAGTAATCACACTTTTCTAATATAACATAAAACATTGGTATTGTCCAGAATTACATCACTAAACCAACTGCTCTGAGAATTTAATAAATGTAAAGCACTGGACTCTAAGAATACAATATGAATGTGGAGGAGGTAAATATAATCATGAAAAGCTTAACTGACATTATAAAGTCACACATAAGAAGCTGATTGTTTGACTAATGGCAAGCAAAGTAGAGGCAATTTAAATCTATGTTCTAAGGGAACAGACAAGAAAGTGGTAACTTTCAATTAGGTATTTTACAAAAAATTCAGATAAGCAATGCTTCTAAACTGGATTTTGAAAAAGGATAAACTTTCAATTGAAATGGAAAACACTTGCACAATTGGATGAATTAGATAGAGTATTAACACTGGAAATAAAAAGCCTTCAAATGTGTTTACATCATTGGGATCCCGGTTAAACTAGATTGGAGATTATGTGAAAGTGACAAGAAAATATTGAGATTAAAATGATATATAGGTGCCTGATTGTAGAAGTTTTTTAATCCAAGTTTGCCCTGAGTTATTAATGGTCTATTTCAAATATATATATACCAGGAGTGCCAAAATAATGTATACAAGTAGACACTTTGGTCAATGTTGCTCAAGTAGTAGTTTTCCATAATCAGAAATGTCTGGACGCTGATGGTAACCACTTTGGGTACCTCTTGTAATTGCAGAAGTCAAATGTGACTTGTATTCATCTTTTGTTATCAGTATATATTGAGTATTACAATTTTAATACAGTTTTCTTTTCTTAAAATGTGTATACATTGTTTGGCACCGTGTGTGTGTGTGTATTTACATATGTGTGTGTGTGTGTGTGTGTGTGTGTATATATATATATATATATATATATATATATATATATATACACACATATATATATATATGGAGAGAAAGACAGAGACAGAGAGCAAACTGGACAAAATCATTATTTTGCAGAGAATATTCTCAAGGCAATATGAGGAGTGAAATGGATAGAACTTAAACTTGAGGTGTGGAGATAAGTATAATTCGTTCAAACTACAGTTGATAAGAGAATGAATAAGAGTGTTAGAAATGGTAACTGAAAGGAACTGATGTGATAGTTTCCAAAAGAAAAATTGGGTTTTAGTACTTTTATTGGAAATGTTTTCCTTTATCAGATATTCAGACCTCTGAAAAGTTTATGACTATGTCTGTCTGATGCCAAAACTTTATATTTAAAACTGGCCAAACATCCAGATAGCATAATATTTATATTTTTATATTATAGGTGTTAGGAATTATAACACTGACCAGATTTTAGATTTTCTACAGTTATCCTATCTGGTCAGCACAGTTTGCTCCAGCCCATGCCTTTGTCCGCTGAAATTTCCATTGCATGTATGTATATCCATGACTAACAAATGATTCATTCTTTGCTGAGAAACAAGAAAATCACTCTTCAATGAAAACTTCATTTACTCAGAATAATAGTTTTTGCATGAATATTAACAATATGATATACTTTCTTGATGGTTTAGGGGAAGATAAAATCTGTTGCACCATTGATTTCTCACCTACTTGACCAATAGCAATCTCAGACGTACTTATTCCTTGATGCATCAGTGCAGTTCAAACCTGTTTCAGAGTAAATTTATATCGGCTCTTATTCCTTCATGCTGCCAGTTTCCCTACATTTCAATTTTTTTTTTTCAAGTTCAAGAGCTGTGACTTCCACAAGTCAAATTGGGGATAGGGGAATTAGGTCAGGTTCTGTTACTTATCTAAATTCTTTTAATATTATGCTACTCAGAAAGTAAGTAGGAAAGAGAAAAGAAGGAAGGAAAGAAGGGAGGCAAGAAACTGGTATAACTTTAAGTCAAGGTTCTTATTTTATTAAACACCAAAATTAGGCCATACACAAAACTTGTCTATAAAGAGCACAATTTGCAATGAGAGAGTGGTAGTGGTTCTTCTGTTTTAGATTAGCTGATTAACATTTCCTAAAGACTATAGTTCTACCAAAAGGAAAATATTTTTGATTTATAGAATTGCTATGTCCTTTGGAACTTTCCTGATATCTGAGATTTATGAAACTTCCAAAACCTTCAGTTGGCAACCCTCTTTAATTCTGTGACATGTCCAAGTTTAGAAGACATTTCTGCTGCATGAATTACATGGAAGTTATCCATGCGAGTCCAACCACAAACCTAGCCAGTACACTGATTTCTCAGAAGTCCTTGTATTGACATGTTGGCAATAGTCAACCAAAACATCCAGAACTTAAACAGAAGAGAATTTAAAATTGTCGAGGGCAGCAGATTTCATCAGCTATTCCCCTTTCAAAGGATACCGTTTCCCCGAAAATAAGACCTAAGGACAATCAGCTATAATGCATCTTTTTGAGCAAAAATTAATATAAGACCCAGCCTTATTTTGCTATAATATAAGACCCGGCTTTATATACTATAACGTAATATAATATAACATAAGACCAGGCCTTATACTAATTTTTGCTCCAAAAGACACATTAGAGCTAATGGACTGGCTAGATCTTATTTTCTGGAAAACACGGTATATACTACTTATATGATGCAATGTAGAATTGAAAATTAGAATGTATTCCCATTTCATACAAAGCGGTGACATCTCACTAGATGTTGAATATATTTCCCAAAAAGAATGTAGGATTTGAGGCATCCAATGTAACTTGTTCATTCCAATGTGAGGAGAAAGTTATAACTATTTCTAAAGCATAGGAAATTTTTTCATTTCTTTTAAGTACATTACATATATGAAACTTTTATTTTTCTGTCATGCCTTCTTATTTTAATAGGACACTTGAAAGCATAGTAATTTTACAAGAAATATGCCTTGAAATATTCCACTTCAAAAACATATATTTTTTATTTTAATGAGACAAATCTATTTTCAGAAAATTCTGAATGTGTAACAGAACTTTTTATGCCTCAGGTAAATAATAGATGTCTTAGTTATCATAAACCCTATTTCTAAGGGGTATTTCTTTCACTGAAACCAATAAACTTTAATTAAAAAAAAGAAAGTAATGAAAGAAATGACTGCATGTTTAATAAGTAAAATTACATAAACAAAATTTAGAAAATAAATTTTCATAAAATATATACCCAAGGGATATTCGTATCATGGACTATTGTGAATTGTATTCCTAAAAAGATGGAGTATTTGACATTAAAATTACACACAATAACTAAAACAGTGATCATCTCATTTTAGAGAAAGAAGAATGAGTACAATCATAATTGGATGGGTAAATTTATAGAAGACTAAATTAAATGTCATTATATGTTTTTCTAGCTCAAGGTCATATACATTGATTATCTTAAGTAAAACATTTATTAAACATGGAATGATAATAGCAGGACAAAACAGGTATTCTGGAAGAAGGAAAAACTTACAATGTCCAATAAACATGGGTTGTAGCCTGGAATGGGCCCACTGACCTCTTTCATAGCACCCACAGTTAGATATCCATCACCAGACAAGCCAGCACCCAGGGAGTCTCTGTATTTGTTACAGATGGTTCACATTCACTGAGCTTCTGAGGCTAATGAATAACATCAGATTGCCAACTTATTAATGTACAATTTAGAATCTCTCTGTCACAGAGGTTATGTTTTCTCTCCTTGTAGGCACACTAACATGGGAAACCACATTTTATTCAGAATGATTAGAACAGAAGATGAGAACAAGAGAATTTAGTTACGTGATTCAAATGTTTAATATCATTAATTGTTTGTTCCAAAATAAGGTAACCTGCCAAATTCCTTGCATTATGAATTCATTGGCAAGTACTTGCTCTCGTAGGTAGCACATCAGATTTCCAATGCAAGTGATCATCCTTGTGACTTGTGACTTTCGTTTTGTTGGGTGAAAGAAAGCTCTTTCTGAGTAGCACTTTATTTGTAAAATGTTTAATATCTTCAGGATACAGTCTATGGTGTGTATTTGGTTTCAAATCTCTGAGGGATAATTTGTTTCCAACTTACTAAGGAAAATGTAAATGTGGTACAAATATGCTAGCAATAATAAAAATGATGAGAAATTCATATGGAAAACAGCACCAGAAAATAGATATATAGCAACTAGAATAATGATTTAGCTATTTTATGACAGATAATCATTTGGAATCATATATGAATGTAAATTTGTTAATTTAATAAAATATGCTTTTTTCAAAGTGACAAACTTTTAAAATTTTACTTAGAAAACATGAAGAAAAAAATCACAAAATAGCAAACATGTTAAATTAAAATACCAATATCACAGCTCCTAATATCTTCTTCTTTGGTTCCCTCCCTGCCTGTCTAGTCTTAAACCAAGCCTTACAACAGAATGTAGAGATCAATCCCTCCCTCTCTCTAGAGTTGTTGCCTAAAGACTCTTTCAAAGCCATAAGATCCATCCATCTCATCTTCCCATCACCTATTTCCAAAAATAAATTTATTTTGTTTAGGAACTAAGAACCTGTCAATGTTTTTTTTTGTTGTTGTTGGTTTTTTGTTTGTTTGTTTGTTTTTGCTTTTCGTAGCAATGATCCGTCCCTTTTTAGTATTTTTCATTTACTATTGACACTCAATATTATTTTACATTAATTTCAGGTGTACAGCATTGTGGTTAGGCATTTATATAATTTAAGAAGTGATCTACCTGACTAGTACCCACCTGGCACTATACATAGTTATTACCATATTATTGTCTTTATTCCCTATGCTTTACTTTACATTCCCATGACTATTTTGTAACTATCAATTTGTACTTCTTAATACCTTCCCCTATTTCATCCACACCCACCCCACCAACACCCCTCCCATCTGGCAACCATCAAAATATTCTCTGTATCTATGAGTTTGTTTCTGTTTTGTTTGTTTATTTTGTTCTTTAGATTTCACTTATAAGTGAAATTGTATTGCATCTATCTTTCACTGTCTGACACTCCACTCAACACAATACCCTCCAGGTCCATCCATGCCACCGCAGATAGAGAGAACCCATTTCCTTCCATGGTCAAGCAATATTCCATTTATATATGTACCATTTCTTCTTTATTCATTCATTCATCAGAGAACACCCAGGCTGTCTCCCCATCTTGGCCATTGTAAACAATACTGCAATGAATATATGGATGCACATGTCCCCTCAAATTAGAGTTTTGGGTTTCTTTGGATAAATATCCAGAAGTGGAATTACTGGGTCCTTCGTGGTTTCTTGTTATAGCCTTTGTGTTAAAGACTATTTTGTCTGGTATAAGTATTTCAATCACAGATTTTTTTTTTTTTTTTTTCGATTTCCATTTCATGTAATATATTTTTTTTCCCATTTACATTCTGTCTGTGTGTGCCTTTCAATCTGAAGTGAGTCTCTTGTAGGCAGCATATGTAAGGGCCTTGTGTTCTTATTCATTCAGCTACCTTATCTTTTGATTGGAACATTTGATCTACTTGCATTTAAAGTAATTATTGATAGATATGTAGTTATTGCCATTTTATCATTCATATTTTGGACCTTTATTTTTTTCATCTTAAAAAAGTCCCTCTAACATTTCATGTTATATACTGACAGTGACAATGAACTCCTTTAGGTTTTTCTTGTTGGGGAGCTCTTTATATCTCTTTAGATTCTGAAAAACAGTTTTGCTGTGTAGAACAATCTTAGTTGTAGGTGCTTGCTGTTCATCGCTTTGAATATTTTGTGCCAGTCCCTTCTGGCCTGCAAAGTTTCTGTTGAGAGATTAGCTAATACTCTTATTGGAGATCCCTTATAAGTAACTAACTGCTTTTCTCTTGCTGCTTTTAAAGTTCTTTCTTTGTTTTTAACCTTTGGCATTTTAATTATGATATGTTATCTTGTGGGCTTCTTTGGGTCGATCTTGCTTGGGACTCTGCACTTCCTGGGCTTGTATGTCTATTTCCTTCACCAGGTGAGGGAAGTTTTCTGCCATTATTATTATTATTATTATTATTATTATTTTAATAAGTTTTCAATTCCTCTCTCTCTCTGTCTTCTGGGATCCCTGTGATATAAATGTTGGTATGATCGATGTTGTCCCAGAGGCTCTTTAAACTATCCTCATTTTTTTTTTCAATTATTATTTTCTTTTTGCTCTTCTGATTGAGTGTTTTTTGTTACCTTATCTTCTAAATCGTTTATTTGATCCTATGCTTCATCTAATCTACTGTTGATTCCCTCTAATGTTTTCTTCATTTCTGTTTTTTTTTTTTTTTTTTTCATTTCTGAGTGGTTCTTTGTCATGTTTTCTATCTCCATTCTTGTGTCCCAACTTTTTTGAAGTTCTATCTGAGAATATTGAGTGGCCTTATAACTAATGTTTTGAAGTCTTCCTCTGGTAGATTGCTTGTGTCCATTTTGTTTACTTTTTTTGTGGAGCTTTGTTCTGTTCTTTCATTTGGTACATGTTTCTTTGTCTCCCCCTTTTGGCTGCTTCTCTATATTTGTTTCTATGTATTAGGCAGACTCGCTATGCCTCCCAGTCTCAGTAGCATTGCCTTATAAAGGAGGTGTCCTGTGGGCCCCAGTGATGCATTCTCCTTGGTCACCTGAGCATGGTATTCCAGGTGTGTACCTCATGTGGATTGTGTGTACACTTCTGTTGTAGTTGAGCCTTGGTTGCTGTTTGCGCATCAACAGGCGGGATTGACTCTTGTGCTGATTGATTATGAGGACTGGCCATGACTGCAGTAGAGGAATTATGGTGCAGGGGCTGACTCTACAGAGCAAAATCTGATTTAGCAGTATTCTGGTACCTGCCCAATTTGTGCTTTGGGTGTGTCATTTGCAGAGGTGGCTTGGTGGTACTCCATCTAGGTCTGAGGCTGGCAACCAAGGCTGACGGACCTTCTGAGAGGGTCACTGTCATAAGCCAAGTTTAGCTGCAGCCTGTGCCTTGCCTGGGGCCACTTGGCATGAGCAACAAAGCAACCTGCAGATGGCTGCCACATGTGCTGGGCTTGGAGGTGCCTCAAGGGGCCATGCTTTGAACAGAGTTCCAGGCTTGGGGATGATCAGAAAAAGCTTTGGAGAACACTGAGGCCAGATGCTGCTTGTTTGGGGTTTGTGAATTTTGAGAGATTTTAGGAAAGTCTGCAGAATGAGCTAAGATAAGCCATTTGTGTGGAAAAGTCACTGGAGCAGCTTGGGTGTGCCTGGAAGTTGAATGAGGCAGGTATACAGGAAATCTCCAGGGTGAGGAGGACAGTGTTAACCAGATTGATAGAGCCTCAGATATGATGGCCACCTGCATCTGCTCACTGGGAGTGGGGAGGGCTTAATAAAGGAACAATGGATTCTGCCAGTACTTCTGTCTGGGACAAAGCTGGCCCTCCGGTCCTTGTCCTGAAGCCAGACAATTCATTTCCTCCCTGTATGTCCCTGGCACCTTTCAAGCTGCTGCCCCTGCGATATAGCTCAGAGTGCGTGAGTCGGTCAGCGAGTAAGTCCATGCATGAGCCATTTAAGAGGAACCCTTGGGACTCCAACATCCCTCTGTGTCACTCAGCCACAATCTCTGATGGTTTTCACAGTCACAAGTTGTGGAGAAGACTTCTCTTCCTGGCTATGGAACCCTGGGCTGGGATGCAAACCTCCAGAGCTGAGGTACCACTACTTATTTTCAAAGGTCACTTGTGAGACCAGCCCATTTCACTTCTCTGCTCCTCCTACCAGTCTCAAGGTGGCTTCTTCTGTATGTCCTTAGTTGTAGGACTTTCATTTAGCTTCAGGCAAATCTCAGTGATGGTTGTTTTGCAGTTTAGTTATAATTTTGATGTGGTCATGAGAGTAGTTATACACAGCATTTACATACTCTGCCATTTTGACCTAATATCCCTTCTTTCCTTCCTTCTTTCTTTCTTTCCTTCCTTCCTTCCTTCCTTCCTTCCTTCCTTCCTTCCTTCCTTCCTTCTTTCCTTCCTTCCTTTCATATTTTTTCTTCTTTCTTATTTTTAATAGGTTACAAAAATACATAATACCTGTAATTAACAAAGAAAGATGAAAATTCTAGATGTAAGACACATTTTGTTTTAAAAACACATTTTTTACATGATAATAAAACTAACTTCTTTACCTATTATATAAATAAATAATAAAGTATAGAAGTGAGGAGAATTCATTGCATTGCATATTTAAATTAATTGCAGGGAAAAGCTCTTAAGTTTTATACATATAATATAATTTATACATTTATGTATTTTTATTTTTATAATATTTTATATATAAAATAAAAACAGAAGCAATTTGTAAAATATTAAAAAGTTTAAAATAAATACATATATTATTACTATGAAACAGATATTATTATATCTTGCTTTCTAATGAATACAGTAAAAATATTTCTTCATATTTAAATATTCTTTGAAAACATTATTACATTATAATCCATATAAAAGTATGTTTATTTTTTCATCTATTATAATGTATGAAAAATATTTTTATTATATGTATATGTTCTTAGAAGTTGTAGATTTTTATAGTCATTGAAAACTAATTCAATGAAATTCTTAAGAATGAGTTTTTGTGCAAAATGTAAAAAGGATTATATATATTTATTTATAGTTATCATATCAAGAGGCTAAAAAATATATGATCATCTTTACTGATGCAAATGAAGCATATGACAAACTTTCATGATAAAAAGTTTCATTCGAATATTAAAAGTAGATTTAATTAACCTGATTAACCTGATTAAATAGATTTCATTTACCTGATCAAGCTTATATCATACTTATGCTGAAAACCTGTATTTTTCCCTTTAAGATTGTGATATCTATATCTATATCTATACCTCTATCTATATCTATCGATATATATGTATATATTTATCCATTACTCAGCCATTAAAAAAATGAAATATTGCTGTTTGTGACAACATGGATAAATCTTGAGAGTGTTGTGCTAAGTGAAATAAGTCAGATGGAAAAGGACGAAAACCGTATGATTTTACTCATATGGGGAATATAAAACAAAAAGTAACAAACTAACAAAACAAACAAATCAAAGTCATAAATACAGACAACCAGAGGGAAAATGGGGAGGAGGAGTTCAGATTTGGTAAAGACGGTCTAATATATCATAATGGAAGGAAACTAGACTTTGTGTGGTAAGCATGCAATCAATTACAGATGTTGAATTATGTCATACAACTGAAAATTATATAATGTTATATAATGTTATTAACCAATGTTACCCCAATAAGTGTAATTTAGAAATTTAAGAAAATAACATTATCTTTTTATAACTCATTGAAAAATTGATACACTAAAAACATTAGAAAACACCTCAGTTAATGT
The DNA here is from genome assembly GCF_057876585.1 of Rhinolophus sinicus. Lineage (NCBI taxonomy): Eukaryota > Metazoa > Chordata > Mammalia > Chiroptera > Rhinolophidae > Rhinolophus > Rhinolophus sinicus. The sequence continues at coordinate 44,567,513 of NC_142515.1, forward strand.
TATATCACAGCTTTGGATTTACTCCAGTAAGTTAAAACTTTACCCAAGGGAAACTTAAACTAAATACAAGCCATGCCTCCATTGAGTTATTAAAATATGTCAGCAGCATAAGTATTTGAATCCTTAAGAAATAAAGTTGAAATAGCTTCATTGCTTGTATTTCATATAAAATGTGAATACATTTTTTAAAGAAAGTATGTTTGCTACTCTGTGGGATTTAAACTAAAAGACATGACAAAGTCAATAAAAGAATCATTAGATGTAGCTCTACATTGAGACATGCAGTGGTTTAAATTTTACTGCTACATTATGTTTACCACCATGTTAAATTAAACCTTCATGTTTAATATTATTATGAAGTAGCTCAAGAGTAATCCCTAGGGGGATCATGGCATGGAGAAGAGCAGTCCAATTAGTTTTAATGCTACATTAGATAGCATGTCTTATTTTCTCCAAAATAAAAGAAATTTGAAGTACTGTTGCAAAGGTAATGTTACTGAGCTCCTATGACTTAGTTGTTGTTGTTTTTATATTTTAAAACATGGATAGTGCTAAAAAATATTCTGTAATAGATTATAAAATTCTAGAACACTGTCATATCTGCTTTTAAATTAAACAGAAATTATAGAATTGAACAAAACTAATTGTTATAAATTCACCTTAGAAATACCTGAAAGCTCAAATATCAGTAACCATATTCTAACTAAAGCTAATAAATGTATATGTTTTCCCTAAGCTGCATCCTACATGATTATAGAGATTTTCAAGGCAGTTCTCAGGGACTCAGGGTGATAGCAGGTGATCTCCACTTGATCTTAATTTCTCTGAGCAACCCATGTAAGTCTTCTATGCAGAAAATGCTATAAGAAAGAGCAGCAGGTACTAGCAGGGATATCACCAGAATGAGATTTGGAAGCCTGGAAGATTTTATCTCTATGACCTTCTTTCCTTGTCTGCAGAGGCAATCCTACTCAATGCTGGGAGTGCTGGGAATTATAGGCACTGCATTTCTAAAGCACTGCTTATCTCTGGATCAACTGAGCACTTTTAAATGGAGTAATGTCTTGAAGACCCAGAGTACCATAGAGTTTCTGACATTAAAACAACAGGATTAAGGTGTCACGTAAATACTAAACATTTCAGTGAAGGAAGTCCCTTCCCATGACTCCAAGTAACTTTTGATCTAATTCTCATGTAACTTCACAACTTACTGTGTTTTAAGGTAACTATGTACATGCCATTTCTTGACAAATACATTATTCCTTTCTCCACCAAAATAGTGCCTTATTGATAGCTGGCATCCAACAGAAGTTCATTGTATGGATGAATAAAAAAGCAGAACTTAAGTTTGGCAAAAGCAGAACTTTTGAGATAAAAATATGACGTAAAAAATTAAATACTCTTATAATAAGTATGAGGTGCTCGCTAGATTATAATAGCTCATTTTAATTTTAAGAGAATAGATTACATTGTATGTTGGTCTCAAAAAAGGCAGTCACTTTTTTATTGAGTGAATGAGAGTGAATGAGTGAATATGATTCATTTACTTGATCTATATATAGAAAGCTGAGACTTTGATTATTTTTATAATGAGAGCGGCGACAATTAATTGCTGTATCCCACAATCAGTTCATAAATATTACTTTAATAAGCTGTATAACATTTGGCTCAGATATTTGCTTTAATTAAATTTTAAGTCCCGTATAATTTCCCTAATTTAACAATGTAAGATTGTACACAAATTATTGAGGAAATAAGTGTGTGTTTAAAAATCAAATATAGAATGATCGGAAAAGGCAGTTTCACACATGTACTCTTGTGGGAAAATGTCAAAAGCACACCTTTTACAAAATTGTATACAGAAAAATATTATACTGTGTTTCCCCGAAAATAAGACCTAGCTGGACAATCAGCTCTAATGCATCTTTTGGAGCAAAAATTAATATAAAACCAGGTATTATTTTATATGGTATGATATGATATTAAACACCCAGTCTTATGTTACTATTTTACTACAGTAAAATAAGATGGGGTCTTATATTAATTTTTGCTCCAAAGGATGCATTAGAGCTGATGGTCCGGCGAGGTCTTATTTTCGGGGAAGCAAGGTGATAATAAATGAGCTCAAATATATGCCCACTATTCAGTATCCAAGATCATTTATATTTACATGTTGTTAATGGGAGGTTGCTAGTAAAACTTTTGGCCCCTAAAATTCCATCTGTTGAATTTAGGTAAATACCAACATGGGAGATAAGATATTTGGACAAAAAATATTGAAATGATGGATAATTGAAGCTATTTTATCTAACATCTAAATATTAATGCATCTGTATTAACTATATTTCTTTGCTAGGATAGTTGTTATGGCTATTCAAAATAAAGCATAGGATCTGAAAAATCACACACAAAAATGTTTAAATTATATTCATTGTGTTACTGATAAAGTATTGTATGTATTGTGCAGCTTTGAAAATGGATGGTATTCACATTACATATGTATAATAAATCCTGATAAACATAAAAGCTTGACTGCCAAAGCATATAATTTACTAAATATGCTTGAAAATTTAATTTTTCTTAAACTCAAGTAACCCTTTCATTGGCTTATTCCTGACAGAAACTCTATTTAAAGAGATGAGATTCAAACTCATATATTTAAGATCACAAATGAAGTTCTATGAAATAAATCTTCAAAATATAACCATGTCAGGTTGTGCTTCAATATTATTTAAACTAATAATATATTCAAAATTTTACTTTTGCATTGCCAATATTATAAATAAAACTAATTTCTTATCTTCACACCAAAGGAAGCAAATTCTATGTGTGGAATATCCTGTACTCAGTAGAAAGATGTACTTTAATACAAGACAGTTTTTATTTTTAAGTTTAAATAACTGCACTCTAACCACACTTGTAACATTCAAATTAAGTTGTGTAACTTGCTATAGAGTGTAAATGTTAATAAGTACCAGATACTTCCAAATGTTGATCAAATTGACACTCACTGAAAACTATAGTCAGTCGAATGAATAATTTGGCTATTTCTTAATTTGGAAGGAAAACTAATGTTTCTGGTAAGTGTATTTTATTGGGACTTTGATAGACACAAGCAGACTGGTGGTTTTCAAAATATGGTTCCCAGACCAGCTATGATAGCGTCATCTGCAACCTTAGAAATACAAGATATTGGGACTCACATGAAGGTGGAAGACAGAAATCCATGTGTTATGAATGCCGTCCAACTGATTCTAATGCAGTCTAAAGTTTGAGAACCACTGGAATAGACAGACACACAATTAATATTCTTTAGCCTCCTCTAATAAAGGGAAGTGATGGCTGTCAGAAAGCAGTCTGTATCTCTCAGTCCCAAGAGCTCAGGGTAGTCCTGGCAAAGGAGGGATAGATAGGTACAAGACTATCAAAATCTAGATAGAGTATGAGGATGAAAACGGGCCCACATTGTAGAGGGCCTTTGAGGTAAGAGCTGGAAAAGGAAATCTAAACAAAATCACCAATCAAGATAATCAGAATAAGGCCAGGGAAACTGAAGCCTGAATCCAGGTGCAGCAAATGACATCAAAGGGCAACAAATTCCAAGAGAAAGTAAACTATTATAATCGGATAAGATTATGGGCTTTGAGTAGAGATTCAGCATATGTGAAACCTTAAGAAAATCACTTAAGCTCTCTAAAACTCTTCATCTTTGAAATTACAAATACAATACTATTGTAGAACCATCATAAGATTTAATAGCAATGTTAACATGAAATGAGCACCTACTATGTGCCAGAAATTCAGCGAGAATTTTAATGCATTACCTCGGTTGATCTCACAGATCCTTTGAGATTGTCATAAATATCATCCCCAGTTTACAGAGCATGAAACTAATTCAGGCAGATTGAGTAGCTTGCCTAATTTCTCATAGCTAGTAAATCATGGAAATGAGATATGAACATAGGAAAAAATACTGGTGTCTATGCTCTGCAGATAAGTGTCTTAGTACATTTCCTAGCTCAGAGTAAATAATCTAAAAAATGGAGCAGGGGAATTTAGAATGTAAGGCTGCCCGAAGGGATCAACTAATAAGACCAGAAACATTCTTTTCCCATCAAAATGCAATTTGTTTCAAGGATCCATGTCTATTTTGAAAGACCAGATGAAATGGGAAATTAATCTGGATGCTAATGTATCTGTTATCTTCAATATTATTATTTTAAATTAATTTCACTGCATTTGGAAGATTATAACACAATCTGTAATTAAATTGTTAAAGAAATACTATCCTTTTGTGACAACATACCAGTATGTTGGAATTGGATATCCATATCTGAGAAAATGATTGACAGAGCTTTTATTTTTGCTTACTCAAATTAAAAACGTGGAAACCAGGGAGGAGAGATAGAAAGGGAATACCACAGAAATTACAACTGACTTAGAGGTCAGCAATGGAATTGCTGTAACTTACTTTTATCCTCATTTTGATTGGCAATTTATACAGACACTGTACCTCTCTATGTTATGTAACTTTTTTCTGATGAGAAAAATGATGCTACCATGTTCAATCAACAATATGATATGATTAGCTCCCGTGGATTAGAGTATTGTTAAGGTTGGGAATTATTTACTGGGATGAGGAAAATAATTTCCAACAGCGTCTGAGCTGTAAAATGAAGATCAGCTTGGTGATGTACCTCACAGAGTATGAGAACAGCTGGAATATACTAAAGAAGTGTTACAGGTAGGAAGAGAGCTTGAAATCTTCACAGAGGGAATGTGTTCCTGGGAAGTCTGTACAGAAGAGGGCACTGCAGCTCTGTGACACAGCAGAAATGACCTCAGGGCTTTTCAATAAAGTTGCCAGTGGAAATTGGGCCAAAGGATAATGCTACAATTCTGAGGTATACTTGGCAGGAACACTTCTTGCTATGCCTACTGCCATTGTTGTATTCAAGGAGCAAAACCAGAATTTTGATGACAAGTTGGCAATGCTTGGCACAAAAACAAAGCCAACAAACAAAAAACACCTCCCTAATTTGCAAGCCTCCTCCTCTGCCCCTGCTTTTACTGATGGAGAGTCCAACAGAGAGAGGATCTGAAATTCACAAATCCCAACCTAGACTTAATGCTTCTTCTTTAGCAAGTTAATCTCTTTCTGTCTTGCTTTTTTTATTTGAAAAATGAGAATAATACTTTCTTCTTTCCCAGAGCAGTGGTGAAGAAAGATTAAGGCATTTTAAAAAAACTTTGAAAGCAAAACAAACAAAAACAGCAAGGTGTTCATGTACAGGACAATATTGTTTTCCTTGTCGTTCAAAATAATACAAAAACTTTTTTGTCTGGTGACACCATAAAAAAAAGATGTTCCTAGCCTCTGCTCTTCCAAATATTTGGTTTAGTGTCCAGTGGTCTACACTTAAAGGTTAGGAGATGTTTGCTACTTTTTGCTACCAAGCAGGTATGTCCTCTCATTTTCTACAGTAGAGATTTCTTTTGGGGAACTATCTCTTTCCCACTGTTGCACTCTTGGTGGTGCTACAATTCAACGTGTCCTGTGTTCTTTTTCACAAAAGAGTGTACCAAGGTAAGCCAATCTGATAACTGTCTCTTCAGGTGTTTTGAATCTTATTAAAAATTAATAAAAAAGATAATTAAAGAAAATAAAACCATGCAGAGCATACATTACAATTACTTTCTAAATTTATTTTTCCAGCAGATTCTGTGATTAACAAAATATCATTTCAGTCAAAAACTGGCTTAAGTTATCCAGAGTCAATTTATCAACTTGTGTTATTTGAAAATTAAAGATCCATAGGAATTTAAAAAAAAAAAAAAAATTCTGGCTGTGGCTAATAAGCAGGAGACTTCCAGGAACAAAACATGAGCATCTATAAAAGTCGAGTTAATGACCTGTAGTGCCAAAAAATAAAAAATAAAAATAAAAATCCAGATTTGATTAAAGAGGAATTTATTGAATTGACACAATAGATCTGTAAACCTTTAACCAATTCATACCCTGCCTGAGTCAGTTCTGCAAACTCACCCCACTAAATAAAGAGGAAACTAAGTATTCCTGAGGAAGGACACTCCCAAAATAACACAGTGGATACTGCCAGTATTCTAATCTTCTCCTCAGAACCTGTGGCCATTCCTGTATGTACATATACGCTGAGCAAGGAGAAAAGCCAAGTCTTTTAGGAATTGGTGGATTTCTATCTGAACTAACACTAATCTCAGGGTAGTCTGAGTGCCACCAGGGTCTCCGCTGTCATAGAGGAACTTATGGAAGTCAAGCGATTTTAACCCTCATTTATATCTTAGAAGATTCATGGGACTTGAAACTCATCCTAAGATTATTATCCCACTTACTGATTAGAGAATTGAAATAGATAACTTTAGTAACTGAGAATATTCTGTCAATGAATTCCTGACTTGTGGAACTGCCATTAAGGATAAGATATATACCGAACCATTGCTCTGACAATAGTTTCAAAACTACTTGTTTGAAACTTGAGAGCAGATCAGAATCACCCGAAGGGCTTCTTAAGGCTGAGCCCACCACTGGGGTCTCTAATTTAGTATGTCTGGGATGATGCCTCACCAGGTATAGTTCTAACAAGTCCCCTGTTTGATGCTGATAAGGCCGGTTCTGGAGACCACAGTTTCATCATCTCTCCCATTTATTTCCACAATAGCATATTATCATAATCTTACTTATTTACTTCTTGTTATCTTGTTATCCCTAACTGGAATTCAAGCTTCTTCAGGGCAGTGAACTCATCTCTCTTCTTCATTTCATTTCTATGGTTTAGAAATCACTGGCTCATAGTAGGTGACAAAAATATTTGTAGAATACATAAACACATCTTAAAAAGTAAACAAGTGAGCAGTTAAATTTTTCTGAGTAAAGTGTATATAGTATAGATGTATATAGACACACATATTATATATAAGATCAGCTTGGTGATGTACCTCATAGAGCCCGAGAACAACTGGAATATACTAAAGAAGAAGTGTTACAGATAGGAAGAGAGCTTGAAATCTTCACAGAGGGAATGTGTTCAGTACATGCTATACATATATATATATATATAGTCTTATTTAATTAACTACTTGCAAAATTGTAGTCCATTTGATCCACGAGTACTGAGAAAAATGTTCTTAAATACTATTGAGGACACTGCCTGGTGTAGATGATGTTGAACAAATAACTATACACGATTACTACTCCATTCTATAGATGTATTTACTTTAATTGTGCTTTAGTGTTTTTGTTATTGTTTTTGTTTGTTTGTTTTTAATGAACTTCCAACAATACTCTGTTATCCATCAATGTGAAATAGCAAAAAGAGGAAGTCATCTAATATTTGTCAGTAGCACCTTGGGGTCTAATCTGGTGAAAAAAGTAAGCCCCCTTTAGTGTGCCTTTTTATCGTTAATGGGTCCACCTACACCTGTTTCTCCAGCACAACATTTAATCACAGAACTTCTATCCTCTCATTAGCTGAGGACAAACCTGACATGACTATTTGAGAGACGGTGCCACATAATAAAGAGCTGATATGTTTGAACACAGTACATGCTGTCCATCCTGAAAGAACTTCACTTGTCAAGTTAAAGATCTGATACTTTGATTATATTTGGCATCCTGTGTGAACATTTTAGTCACTTTTTTTGAAAGTCAGCTCAACCAAGTGTATTGTGTTTTGCATGAGACTTTTTTCTTAAATTATTAAATGTTATTATTCAAATGAAGAGCATACAGAATGAGAAAAATTCAAGTCATTCGGAGATATAGAACGTGAAAAATGGTTTTAGATAAAAGAAAAACTTTATTTTATAATATTTTCCACCTTTTATATCCTCATTTTATAATAGAATTTTGTCAAAGAATGTTCCCTTTACATTAGTTTTGTGAGAAAAAAAGAAAAAAACAAAGCCAGAAACATTTTGTTGAGAGAGGTGATTTTGAGTTAAAAACAGGAGCTAAATTCATTGTTTTCTGGAATGAGCAGTCTTGTATAGTATGGTGAGGATTATTGTTTGCTTTCAGCAATTTAATTAAAAGCTCAAACAAGTAAAGCCCACAGCGGATTTCTACCAGGGGCTAATTTATTGTTAAAGGCTATTTTGAGTAGTATAGCACAGAAAGTAGAATGTCTGGTATAAGTAGCCTAATTTATGAAGGGAATTAATAAATCTCACAATTCTTAGAATGTATACCTTTGTATGTCCCACATTCTCTCAAATATTCATGGCAGGTTTGTCCTCAGCTAATGAGAGGATAGAAATTCTTGTGATTGAGGGTTGTGCTTTGGGAACAAAGTGTACGCGGACCCATTAACAACTTTAACAGAGTCTTCAAAAGGCCATTCCACCATTCTGTCGAGCTAGAATGGTGGGGGACCATGGTAAGATCAGTAAATTCCATGACCATGGATCTGTTGCCACACTTCCTTTGGTGTGAATTCTTTGAGTAGAAGTAGTGCTTTGTGGAGTATCATGACATGGATATAGCATTCTGTAAGTCTGTATGTGGCAGTTTGGGCAGAAGCACTGCCTATAGGCAGGGCATGGCTAAAAACAGAGTAGGTGTCTCTTCCAGTCAGAACGAAATGCTGCCCCTTCCATGGTGGAGGTGGTCCAGTATAATCAGTCTGCCTGCCACTGGAGAGTTTGCTGATCCCCCTAGGGAAAAATGCCATATTGGGAATTCAGTGTTGGCCTCTCCTGCTGACAGATCAGGACTGAGCAGTGGGCATAGCCGGGTCAGACTTGGTAATTGGAAGTCCATATTTTTGAGCCCAGACATAACCTCCAGCCCTGCCACTTTGCTCATGAGCCCATGGGTGGTGACAGGAGTAGCAGGGGAAATATTTTGACTAGTGTCCACAGAATGTGTCATCCTATTCACTTGGTTATTGAAATCTTACTCAGCTGAGGTCACCCTTTGGTGAGCCTTCCCATGGGATACAAATATACTTATGTTTTTTGCCCTTTCACAAAGGCCTATCTACTTTTGGTGGATTTATTGAGAGGGATGGAGAGAAAGACATATGCCAGATCAATAACAGCAAACCAGGTACCAGGGGATGTGTGAATTTTGCTCAAGCAATGAAACCACATCTAGTATAGCAGCTGTAATTGAAATCACTACCTGGTAAAGTTTACTGTAATCTGCTGTCGTTTACTGAGACTCACTTCTTCACAGGCTGAATAGGCGAGTTGAATGGGCATGAAATGGGAATCATCAATCCTGAATCTTTTGAGTCCTTGATGGGGGCACTGATTTCTAAAATCCCTCCAGGATTGCAATATGGCTTTTGATTTACCTTTTTGCTATGTTGAGGCAATTCTAGTCTTCATATGGCCTTTCCATCCATAATAACCTTCACTCCACCAGTCAGGGAACCAATGTGCATCTTTTGCCAGTGGCCAAGTAAGACTATTTTAATTGTGCATTCCAGAACTGGGGAAATAACTGTTGCCAATGGAATTCAGGGGCCCAGTGGGCCCACTGTAAGATGGACTGGAGTTAAAACTCCATCGATCATCTGATTGCCATAAGCCCCTTCTCTGAGTGGTAGAACGTAGTGACATTTCAGTCACTTAGAATTAGTATCAGTTCAGAGCCAGTGTCCAGAAGTCCCCCCAAAAGTTCTGATTATTTCCTTTTCTCCAATGCACAGTTGCACTGCTAAAAAGCCATAGGTCCCTTTGGAGAAGAATGGGAGGAAGATTAACAGTATACATTTTTGGTAGTGTACTGGTGTCCTTCTTCAAGAAGACCTGGACTTGTCTTCATTCAAGAGCTTCTGGGTCTGTCAACTGGCCCAAGTATAGAATTGAATGAGGTACCATGGCTCTGTTTTTATTTTTCAGATTAGACTTTTGTTCATTTGACCTAGAACTATTCTGCTTATATACATCGAGTAAGAATTGAGTAGGCTTTTTATCTGTTTCATTGCTAGGGACACCATGATCAACTTGCCAGCGCTATATGTCTGTCTGAGTCAAACAATTATTACTGCAGCCTTGAGTCTGCTGTCCATTACACTAACCATGCTCACCTTGCCTTTGACAGTTGACTGCTGCTATTATTCCCTGTCACCTGTGGAACCAATTATTTCTATTGTGTTTTTCTCTATTCAGTGACAGCAGTTCCAAATCTGGGGTCTGGTCTACTGAGAAGAGTGATCACAGAACTTTTAAAAAATGTTGGAGCTCCCTTCACAACTTTATTTCTCACACTAGAGGTGAAAGGTATGTTTCTTGATTCTCCCAGCAGAGGTGAGCAGTTTTAAATGACAAATCCAGTCTAACATTCTTATTCCCCTAAGCTTTGAATTCCTTCCTCTACATTAAACCAGGACAGATCACACATTTTTAATTTGCTTACTATGGGTCATCTTTTAATCACATTTCAGTTAACCAACCAAATTCACTGTTAGAGTTCTTTTGAACATTCTGAACTGCACCACTAAATGTAGAATCTCTGCTTAATAAGTCCATATAGCTAAATTCAGCCTAATCCACCTTTATGATCTACCATCACCCCATACCCTCAAAATGTATTCTCTGGACTTTTGTCTGGTTAAATTAAAAAACTCAACTAGTTATTTTGTAATGTAGCATACCTCCTCATGGGTCACGCTTTGTACCTCATCATTAGGGGACTGCTGGGACTTCAATCTAGTAATAGGTAAGGTGGGTCCTGAAAATCTACATTGTCTTACATAGCAACTATCTCAACGGAGGCCGTTACATCTTCCTCAGGCAATGTATGGTTAATCCTCTGAGGGTGATAGGTAGAGAGGCTGTTACCACTGGGGAGTGGGTAAGCCACTTCTGCTGGGTGTGGGGAGATTGCTCCCAATGGGAGTAGGGAGGCTGCTTCCACTGTGAGTGAGGAGGCCTCTTCCATTGGCAGAGAAGACTCATGAGGATTTAGGGGCTCAATATCCTCAATATCCTCAAAGTCTTCCCACATGTCTGCATTCTAACTTATGAGATCTGATTCTTTCCTAATTAATGTCCTCACTTTAAAAGTAGGTACCCTGTGAGGTTGGGAATCCAACTTGCATTGTAATTCAGTTGTGGAATGAGATTCTGAGTTTGATATTCAGCAATCTAAGTTCTGTAGCTACAGAAATTAAAGGTTTCCTTCAGGGCACACATGGAAGCATTCACATGATGGCAGGGGAAGAGAGAGAGAGAGAGAGAGAGAGAGAGAGAGAGAGAGAGAGAGAGAGAGAGAGAGAGAGACTGAGAGACTTATTATAAGGAATAGACTCATACAATTACGGAGGTTGACAAGTCCCAAGATCTGAAATCTGAAGACTTAAGAAGCAGGAGAGCTGATGTAAGTTCCAGTCTGAGTCTAGAGGCATGAGAAGACCAATGTCATGGCTTGAAGACCAGGCAGAGAGAATGAATTCTCCCTTCATCCATCCACCCCCCCCCACACACACTTTTTTTTTCGATTCAAACCCTCAGTGAATTTGATAATGGCCACCTACATTGGAGAGGGCAATTTCCTTTACTCAATCTATCAATTTGAATGCTAGTCTCATCAGCAAATAGCACTCACAGACATACCCAGAAATAATCTTTAACTAAATATCAGGGGACTCCTGGCCCAGTCAAGCTGACACAGAAAATTAGCAATTATAAGACCTAAGCTATGAGTTTATATTGCAGGCTCTAACGCCAACCAAAATACTCATGACTAGAGAAGGAGAACTTACTACCAGAACTGCTTCAATGTGAATACTGTTGCCATAAAACGTGTTCTTGGTATTCATAACAGGAAAGAATTCAAGGATGCCTAGAATAAGCCAAGCAAGTGATAGATTAATTAAAAGGATAGTACCCTTTCAAGATGGCAGGCAGGTCATCTTGCAGAAGAGGAACTGTCCCAAAGAACAATGAGAAATGGTAATTTATTTCACTGAAAATGAATGCGCAAAATATTTAAGACTTAGTGGTGGCATTACAGGCATTCCTAGGCGGGTCCTTGCTGACCACTCCTTCCCATTGGGAGGAGAGATTTTTATCCCTAGTTGGCTCAGTTAGAACTGTCATGGAGACACATGGGGTGAAGCTTTTCCCTAACCACAATGCTAATGATATTATAATCAATTATAATTAGCTAAAGTTCACCTTGAGGGCAAGATGAAATCCTGAATCTGCTCTCAGCCACCTAAATCTATTTCTGGTAGCTGTACCTTTTTTTAAGGATGATCTCATCTCCTCCCTCCTTTGTCTCTTTTATCTCCTCCTTCCATTCCTCGCCTTCTCCTAGTGGCCCTATTCTTTCTGCCTATGGTAACAATACTATAACGGTTTGTCAATTTTAGATTGGTATCTATGATAAAATTTTTGAACATGTTTTCTGTCTAAAAAAATAATTCGATGCACTAACACGATAGTATTATTTAGAGCGTTAAATGGAACAAGTGTGCAATATATTCAACATTGCACCTGTCATGTCTCAAGAATGTCTGAGGTACAGATAAATAAAACCTTAGATTAATATAGGTACTATATATATATATATATATATATATATATATATATATATATATGTATGTATATATATAATATTATCTCACTGATTAGTCCAAATAATTTTTCCTATCACATTAAAATGCTTTGTGGACATAATTCTGAAGTTTGGACAATATTTCATTGTATGGATTAAACATGATTGCTTTAATTAATCTTCTGTTGTTGAAGATTTAATTTGATCCCCCCCCCCTTTTTTTGCTATGCAAATCACACACCATCAAAAATCTTTGCCTTGTTTTTGGATTGTTTTCCCTAGGAGAAATTTATTCAACTGTAATTACTGGCTTAAAAAACAAGCATTTTAGAGGCCCTTGGCACACATTTTTAAATTGCTTCATGAAAAGATTGAATAAACTTACATTCCAACAGAATAGATGATAGCCTCACCTACACTTGCCAACACTGAATGTTATCATGTTTTGTTTTTGCTAATTTTATAGTAAGATTTAATTTATTACTGGTGAACTTGAATATATTTATATATTATCAGATTTTGTATTTTGTGTGTATGTGTGTGTGTGTGTGTGTGTGTTGTTGTTTTCCAGATTTTTATTGACATCTGCATGTCTGATGGTCTTGTGGTCTTGAATGACCAAGTTAGGGGTTTCCCGTGCTTGGTTCAACAAGATGGGTAATGAGAAATTTATTCTGGCCTACTATGTTAGCAATTAATTCAGAGACATGGTCACTGAGATGATCTGGGAGAAAGAAGTAGGATTTAAATGTAAATATTTTCTTGAGCTTCTAGGAATGTTGAGGATCCTATTCCTTAGATCTTCCCCTATCTGAGGATTAACACACTTTTCCAAGGGAAATCTTATCAATAGCTTCTCAACAAAGTAGGGAGGAAAGACATTTTAATCTAATATTGGAAGAAAAATTGAGTGGTTATATATGAACAAGGAAGATACTATCTTCACAGGAATTCATATAATAAATATTTACAATTATGTTACTGGATAGATTTCAAGCACTTTTATAGTCGTTGTCTCATTCATTATTTATAATAATCACAGAAGGCAGAAAAAGAGATAGACAGATAAAGAATATATAAAACAGGGTGGACCCATCCAGCTTCTGAAATTATGCAACATTCTATCTCTAATGTGGTGAGACAATGGATAGTTCTGGAAGATAATGGCACACTGAAGAGAGACAAATAAAAGGCTGAATATGTAAACATGACAATGTTTATCTCTAAACTCATTGCTGTACCCTCTTCCTAAGGGAGAAAACAAGATACAGTGAAAATTCTTTCATTTCCCAAGACCATTAGTAGGCAGGATGAATAAGCAGGTATCTGTGCATTGGAGAGAGGGAAATGCCTTGGTCTCGTTCAGAATATCACCTCTGCAGTGGACCTAGGGCCAACAGCTGTCATATCCTTGCTTTTAGTGCTAACATCAAAAACAGTGGGGCAACTCCAGCTTGATGAGGAGTAAGGTTGTGCAAGTGATGGAGGCTTGGAAGTAGAGAACAGCTGAAGCAAAGCCCTTTGTTGTGTTTGGCACCTCTAAGTGGTTATGAAAGCCAGTGGCCGCAGAGTCCCTATTTGGCTGACTCCAACGGAAAACAGGAACCATAATTTTTTTCATGGATGTGGTTGGGTACTCCTGGAGGGCTTTTGAAATTATCTTGGACAGAGGAACTTTGTAAGGAGACGAAGTACCATGTAGCCAGGGCATCAAGAGCCATTATAATTTCAGCATTGTAATTCCTTCATAGGAGATCTGTCCAGCTCAAAATAATGCCCTTAAATTCTCCCTGCACACAATGGTTGATATTAATTAGCCATGTTTTTCCTAACTGACTCCACTTCTTGGACATTGTTGAGTGGAACAGAGTAGACATCTAACACAAATTATACAGGTTCTTGGAATATAGGTAATGGAAGCCAGGAAACTGTGGGGTGTCAACTTTTCATTCATTGTGTGGATTTTGGCTGACTTGATTCCTAGGATGCTCATAGCGATTTAGGCGCTTGTTCTGGCCTAAATAGGTCAGCTGCGTACCTCTGCTCTTAAAATCTACAATTGTTTGGTGACTTCATCATTTTGGTTGGTTCATGGGCTTTCAGAAAGAAAGAAAAAAAAAAAAAAAAAAAAAAAAAAAAATATATATATATATATATATATATATATATATATATATAGTCCTAACTAATTACATATTAATGTTATAACATCCTGATGAAACCTAGAGCATTTAGATCATGTCATATCATATTATTGGCACTTGGTATTTTCCATACCAGTATGTGTCTTTTATATTATAAGTTGCTCAATACGATAGCTGTTCATAATTATGCAGTATATTAGTACACATAAAATTTTTATTAAATTCTCCTCTTGTAAAATAAGAATAACCTCTTAGACTTAAGTCCATGTTTTGGAATCTGGAGACAGTTCTCATTTTTGAGAACCTAGGTGGTGGGAAACTGTCTGGAGTGCTGTAGAGGTCGTCAGCCATTAGCTGACGGTGGTTGACTGTATGAAATTTAAGATCTACATGCTCCCTAACATTTTGCATCTAAATGAGTTACCATACATCAAATATTTAGCTTTGAATTTTATTGCACACAAAAATATATTTATTGTTAGTAGCATTCTGACACAGGTCAACTTGAGGAAAAATATAAACTCCTGTGGAAAAGATTCAGTATTTAGTATCAGCATTCTTGGTGGGTAGAAACCAAATGAAGGGAAAAAACAATGTCTCTTCAAGATGGGAACAAACATAGACAAGCTACCAGGCTTGAATGAATTTTGATCTGCAGCAGAAGCTTCCTGCAGTTACTGACTTCACAGAGGCGGAGGGGTAATGAGGTTCCTGCAGAGGAACACAGCAAATTCAAGGTAGATTCATTGAGCCCAAAGTAGTTGCTGTGCATTAATTATCAGATAATGGGGCATAACTGAAATAGGTGCAGGCTGAGAGTTGCAATCTAGACCAAGTTTTAAGAAATCAGTGAGACACGAAGAAGAGTAGACAGTCCGCGCATCCAGAGAATTAAAAAAAAAAAAAAAAAAATCCTGTGCAGATGTTTTAGAATTGGATATGTTATAATAGCAAGTTTATTAACTGCATTTTAGAAAGATAAAATTATATAATGACTTTTTGCAAATATATTAATACAAACATAAACTCAACTTTGGTGTAGAGTCTTAAATGTTCACTAATGGAAACTTTATAGGATATTTGTTCCTTTATTCAGTGAACATAAATACAATTACATATTTGCTATGTGTTAGGGCCCAGGCAAAGGAAGATAAAAAACAGGGTTCTTATCCTCTTGAAGCTCAGAGTCTAGTTGGTGAAATAAAACACCAGTCATTACAGAAGAATGTGGAGAGTGCTGGGATAGTGTGCACAGGTGTTAAGGTACAAAGCAAATGACCTTATTGGGCTCTGAGTGGGGAAAGATTTTCTAGAAAAGATTTAGGGAATGATCCTTGGCCTCAATGTTACCATAGCAGGTAGACAGCTGCTTTTTTTTTTTTTTTTAATTACACAGAATCTGAGATCTGAGGGGCAAATAGATTTCTAATTTGGTTTCTATATTCTTCCTTCGGTGCAATATTCTTGAATTCTCTGGTAGACTCAAAATTATTTTTGAGCGAAGCAGGCACTTCACAAAGGATTTATAGTTTTTTCACTATGGCAATTTTAAGGATTAATAACAATGATTCTAACTGGATTATGTCAATTATCCCATACACTAATTTCCCCAAATTTCAGCACACACATAGAGGTACACAATTGTGTATGTATGTGTGTGTATTATAATATATAATATATATTATATACGTAATATATTTGTAATATATCTATTACATGTAATAGATATACTATATACAATATGCATATTACAAAAATGTAAAATATTTATTATATATAATTATCATATATATAAATATCACATACAAATTGTCATATATATCATATATATATGATATATATATATATGTATATATGTGTGTGAAATTGAGGTGGATCTCAATATTATTTTCTAGGCCAGATACAGTGTAAACTTTCTAGAAATAAGTGTTGAAGGGTAACAGGTTTGATCTTCCTCCCTCTTGGAGGTGAATTAAACTTAAGGCATGATTCCAAAGAATTTAGTTTAGAAATTGAAAAATAGTAACTTTATTGAGGAGAAAACTGGCAAACATTTCTCTTAACCAGTGATGTCATGTGGACATCATGTATACCCTGATATGTGATGAGAAAGGTGCTTCATCTCTTTGATACTCTTTTCAAAAAGCCATAACTCTGATATAATCATGAGATAAATGTTAGACAAATTTAGATTAGCAGACATTCTACTGGGTACCTGGATAGCACTCCTCAGGAATACCAAGTTCTTGATAAACAAGAAAAGTGAGGAACTTTACAGACCAGAGGAGACTGGGGAGACACAATTAGATTAATAAATGAAATGTGGTACTTGGAGTGGACCCTGTGGCAGAAACAGGACATTGGTTGGAAGATCAGTAAGATCTAAATAGTCTGGAGTTTAGTTTATAGTTATTACCAAAGTTGGTTTATTAGTTTTGACAAAACTTAGTTTGTACCACAATAATGTAAGATGCAAGTAATGGGGGAAAACTGAATGAGGTGTACACGCCAACTTTGTAATATCTTTGCAAGTTTTCTGTAAATCTAGAATTTTTCCTAAATAATTTTAAAATTCTTTGTAGGGAGATATATAAGATAATAGTAGATAATGCTTTATTTCTAATATATCATTTAAAAAATTTTACTTCAAACCAAACCAAGAAATGAACCTGAATGTGTTATAATTTCATTAGATGTTTTGTAGCTGTAAGTGAAAAGAACCAATGATAATAAGTGACAGATAATATTAATACCCACAACTGAACAGATGTAAGGCATCTCATTGAAGCAAAATGTACCTTCAAAGTTTAAGGTTTTTTTTCCATTTGTTTTTCCTGTAATTAGCTACAATTAGCAAGCAGTGTGACAGAGGTAAGCGATGCAATATACAGAAGCCATTTAATATATTTAAATCTTTGAAATACCCTTCAAATGCTGTCAACCAAAATTTTAAACAAATATATAATTAGCCCACATTTATATCTCTATATGTGCTATATTGCCTTAGAAAAGAATATAGTGATTTATAATTACTTTTTCCTGTTAGTGTGTATACACACACGCACACAAAATAAGTTACAATGAAATTAACACATATTAGAAAGTTTGGATGGTACAGCTATATATAGTTGTAATATATAACTTTGAGGAATGTTTTTATATATTTGGGGAAAACATATGGAATGCATTAGAATAACAGAGTAAAAGTAGTGTCTCAGTAGAAGGAGACACCATTTCTCTATCTCTCTCACAGACACACACACACACACACACACACACACACACAACTATCTTCCCAGTCCAACATCTCTTTTCTTACTACTGCTTCTGAGATGGTTAATTTTCCTAAAGAAAGTCATAATATGTGACAGATTGTTTTAACTATGGTGTATTCTATTTGAAGCTTACTGCTATTTATGAGGCTTAAGATACAGTCCAGATAATAATAAAGAAGTTTTTTGGCAACTTCTTAAATATTCTTTCTTATTCAAACAATATGGGTTGGCAAGCTGGATTACTTCATCCAAGTTCCTTAATTCTGAAAGGTTATTTTGAAGAAAGGGCTTGACAGCTGTTTCTCAAAGAAAAAGAGGAGTAGAGTGCAGCAGAAAAGCTGGTATAGGTCAAAAAAGGAGATTCAACATCTGCCAGAGGGAGAGTTAGAGATAGTGAGACTACTCCTAAAACAAGCTTTTTTCGTTTTTTTCCCCAGTCTTCAATTGATTTCTGTTTTCTAAACATTACATAACCCCCAATCATCCCCCACCCCCTCACCCCACCACCTCTATTTTGCTTATTTCACCTTGGTGTTTGCTTCGTGGTCCTAAGGAAACAATCTTTTGAAAGCTTGCTTACCATTCATTTCCAGCAGCTTAATTTTTCCTTTAGTTTGGTCCCTCCCATAAACTCCCTATCTTCTCTGAATTCACATATTTATTTTTCAGTGTCTCATGTTCCTTAAAACTTTCAACTCTGAGCTCATTACTCAGGTGTATGTGCCACTTCCTCTGTAACATTTTACCTCTTTGCGATCAGTGATCATAGTTGATGTGTCCATAGCCCACAAGGCATCTGTCACGTTGCCTTGCACAAGATAGATTTTAAAAAAAGATTCACAAGAATAAATGTGATGCAGTAAATGTTTATCCACAGCCTTTACTTTCTGATCATGAGTAAAGGACAATATTTCTACAGCTGCAATCAGTGTTGTCTATATAAAAAATCATTACCTTTTCCTAATAAAGATGCTTTGTTCAGGTTGCGGCTTCAAGTTGGACTAAATAACTTTAAAGATCTCAAATATGGCTACTTTGAAGTAAATACAATTTCTAACAAAGTTAAGGTTCAATTGGAACAAAGGATCCCTTTACTGAAAGAATGCTAAAAATGCGTAAGATTCTTGAATTGATAAGATTAAACTATTTCTGACTGGGAACTACTCCTCAGGTTTTCTCTAGTTAACTGGCACCTGAATTAATCCATATGTACCTGTCCAAACAGTGGTCCTCTGAGTACTTATTATAGAGAAACAGAAGTGTATCACTTCCTCCAAAGTACCTATGAAGTCTGACAATTAAGTTTATGAACTCACCCTAGAAAAAGTGCTACATAACTCACTGCTGAATATCACTATGGTCACCTTCGAAGTACTCCCCTTGGGAAGCTATGCACCAACGCCAGCACCTAGTCCACCCTTCAAAGCAATTTTGGAACTCTTTTTCTGGAACAGCCATCAGAGCTGTCGTCGTATTACCCTTGATGTCCTGAATGTCATCAAAATGTCTTCCTTTCAATACTTCCTTTATCTTTGGGTAAAGAAATAAGTCATTGGGGGCCAGTTCAGGTGAGTAGGGAGGGTGTTCCAAAACAGTTATTTGTTTGCTGGCTAAAAACTCCCTCACAGACAGTGCCCAGAGCCGTGTGAGCTGGTGCATTGTCATGATGCAAGAGCCACGGATTGTTGGCGAAAAGTTCAGGTCGTCTTACTTTTTCTCGCAGCCTTTTCAGCACTTCCAAATGTCCAGTTGGTACAAATTCATAATGAATAATCCCTCTGATATCAAAAAACATTAGCAACATCATTACAACAAATTTGCAAACGTAATTGTCCGACCTTGTATCTCTTTTCTCCTTCCTTACTTTTTGACCCACTTTTTGGCTTCCTGTCTCTTTTATCCTTTCATAAGTCTCAAATTTGTCATTGGCATGCATGAGGGAGACATTGCTATGTAGGAGTACATTGATTATGGATCTTATTCTAGGTGTTATAATTTGAGTATGTGCTTGATAGTATATTCCCAATCCACAGAGGAAAAGAATAAAAAAATAAAGCTCATTTATTTGCTCTGATCTCTTCTGAAAAGTGCTGAGACAATTTTTTTTTTAAACACCTTTGCTGTCTTCATGGCTAGTACCCAATATACTTCCAAACATGGCTAAAGATAGGCATCATTTATCCATCTGTCATCACTTTCTTTCAAGGTAGTATTATTCTAGTTACAGCTGTGGAAATTTTCTGGTCAGTGACTCTGGATAAATAACTCTCCCAATTTATCCTAGTGGAAAAAAATTGGCAAATAAGTGATGCTCTACCTTTTTCTTTTTCCAAATTGACATGAGGCTGCTAATAGAAACATTTATGTAAATTATACATATTAGCAGCTGACCTTGAAGAATAATAGCATTCTTCACATATAAACAAGTCTCCACTCGGCACTTCACTAGTGATAATGATCACGAACAGGTGTTAATTCTCAATTTGCAGGTTCATTATGGATCCCTTTAAGTTTAGAAGTCGAGCATTTCTCTCATGCAAGTCCAAATTTTGCCATTTTCATCTATATAGTGGATTTATGTTCTCTTACTTCTTAAGAACATATGCTCTGCCATGGTAATATGGTCCATAACATATTCAATATTACATAAACATTGTTACTCTTGAAACATTTACCTACAAATGTGATATAGTCTTGGCTCCCCTCTTCAATTCCAAAGTTCATTTAGATGACAAACCTTGGATTTCTTTTAAATGTTTTTACTTTCCCATGCACTTTTATAAAAGTTTGCACATATTTCTTGTGCTACATCCTCAAGAGCATTTATTTCCAACAACGTGGATAAATAGATCACTGCCTGTCTGAGTCTTTTGTTTTCTGTGAGGAAGGAAGTAATCTGAAACCAACTGACTTAGTCATAAAAACTTTACCAAAAATGAAAGTAAATCATAAATGATCAGCAGTAGACACTCATCTTATTTAAATACAATGATTTAAAAAAATAGATAAATAGGCTATTTCTCAAGATAAGTCATGGAAAGCATAATAAAGTTACCTGGTGAATCTTCAAAATGTTGGAAACTAGAAATCCTACTGGTGTTAGTGAGAGACATATTTGACCCAATATGAGATGCACTGAAATGTAAGGATGTAAGTGTGTTGGAAATACAACATACTGGAAATATCATAGTCAACTGGAATAGAAATAGAAGTGGGTAGGACATATGACAAAGCCAAGAATATTAACATAAATATCAAGTTTACAATGCATATAAATTAAAAAAATTAAAAAAATTAAATTATTTGATGCAGAAGTGAACAATTTATGATTATTTTAGTTAACAATAAAGTATTTCAGTACTTGAAATACTCTCATATATTTTGCTATTTTAAATTCATTGTAAATATTTTTGGATGAGAATTTATGATTCAACTAAATGTATATGTGAAATAATTTCAGAAATGCAAGAGAAGTGAAACAAGAAATAAAGATAACATTTATTGTGCCTACTGTGTGCCACTCCTTTAGAAATTTTCACATGAATTTTCCTAGTTAATTCATCAAAACTAGACTGATAGGGTAAAATACTATAATTTTGCAGATAAAGCAATTGAAAATTTGAAAATATTGATCAACATACCTGAAGGAACATAAATGAGGTGTAGTGGAGTCAGGATTGGATCTCATCTCTTCCTCTGTCATTTCCCATTCTTCTCAGAGAAAGCTTAGTGACATCTAAATATACAGCAATACATGCGCTCACTTGTAGGAAGGATCTGAACCTGCGTTAAGGAGTAATATAAAGTTATGTCAGTTGGAACAGCCATGAGAGAGAGATACTAGATTTTTCACAGTTATTAATACAGTGGGAGGAAGAGCTGTTACGTTAGAGGAGATTTAGTTCAGTAAAAGTTGTTCATGGCAGAGAAAGCAGCAATGGTGTAGTAAAGTCCGCAGAGACACCATGAGGTACTTTTTTTTTTTTTTGGGTGGGGGGGCATATTGACTCCCACATAAGGACACTCACTGAAACGATAAAGTATGAAGACCAGGTAAAGTTTAGTGCCTGAGGAACAGGGAGGAGAGGCAAAAACAGTTTTCATATCCTCTTACAATTAAAATTTTTTGGGAAAAAGCATATTTTGGAAATGTTTGCTTCCTTGTTTTAACTGAAGTTAGCAAGTACGGAAATACCTTGAATTCCAATATCTTAAGAGAACCAAAATATTTTGAGGCCTTTTTCTAACAGAAAAGCTAATGATACTTACAAAAAATAGGCCAGAACCTCAAACTTATTACAGTATGCGAGTTGTGAAGTTAGTTGAGAAAAAAAATGTCAGTGATAAGTGGTGAATATAAAAATAAAAAAAGATTATAAAACAATCAAAATCTTCCATAGGTGGCCTTCAAATGTCCTACCTCAGGGACCTAGATGAAGGTACTGATTTAATAAGGCTCATGCCACAAATTCATCTTCCAGCCACTGTGCATTTAGCATCTAGATTAATATAAGATGGTTTTCCCATCCAACTGCCCATCTAATGGATGGACAAGGAATTGTTTGGAGAACATGCTTTAAATGTGCACAATTGTGAAATCTTGGTTTTAAGAAATTTGGAATTCTCTAGTAATCCACCATGAATATTTCCATGCTTTTCATAGTCTGTGCTTATCATCTAATCAAAATTTGTGTTTCTATGTTAATAAAATGCTAATTTTGCTTTTTTATTTTAGAAAAATAAAACATTTTGCTTTTTGTATTAAACAGCTCAGATTTGAGAATATCTTAATCATTTTACATGGCCCAAACAAAGGTACCTTTGCCATTTAATGACAACTTCCTGGAAAGAGAAGCATACGGTAACAGGACATTATTGCCATTGAGAAATGACCTAGCAAATTCAGCTAAATATTAGCAGTTACAGAAAGTCATAGTATAAAAATGTTAGAAAGTAAACAACTTTTATAAGGAATCTATAATGAAAATTACTGGGTAACAAACCTTTGCAATCTTTGAAAATATAGCAACACGAGTGCTTCAAAACATTTTGAACTCATATTGAGTATAATGATTTCTTCTCTGAAAATGAGCAATGCATACAGAAGAGTTTGGGGACTTGGTTTGCATTGCAGGGAATGTGCTGATCCTCTGCCATGAAAAGCATTTGGGCATGTATTCTAGACATTAAATTATGGTAATTGAAATGGGAAAATGTCTGTAGCCTTTCTCAATGTGTTTGGGTTAGTTGCACATGAACATCTGCTTTCCCTTTATAACCCGAATTGGAGAATAGCATCAATTTGCAGGCATTAACAACTTCTGCTCACAAAACAGCAGACAACTCTCTGTTGGAACACCACACCATCCAGTGAGCTCAGGGAACAGTCTCTAAGAGCTTGTACCAACATCAAGCCAAATAATGCACTTGCTGCAAAGGAACGGGATCTGTATACAACCATTTTGTGTGAATTTTTTTTTTCTTCCTTTTTCCTTCTTTCCCCATCCTTGAGTACATGCAAGATTCAATATTTTTTTTGCCATTTAAAATCATAAATGGCAAGTTATTAAAGTATTTATGATATATTGATATGGCTAAAAGGTATCCCACCCTACTCATCCCATCCTACTCCCTACAGAAAACCGTGGTATTTTTTCATATATTTTTTCTGTATATGATATATAGTATTATTTCTGTAACTAGTTTTTCCATTCATATATATATATATATAGATCTAGTTTTTCCATTTATATATATATACACATCTATATATATATATATATAAACATACTTGTATGTGTGAATGTGTGATAAGTATACACATAGCCTATTAGCCTATTATTTCAAAGGACACATATTATTCCATTTAGGGACAAAAAATATCTCACTAGCTTTCTATAAGAAACGTGCTAATGTAAACAATATTGCAATTTCACAAATTTTTATCCATTTACAAATGGTATCTGCATGAGAAATAAAAAAACAAAAAAACAAAAACAAAAACAAAACAGAAATTTTGAGCAAGGGTATATACTGGGGTGCCAAAAAAATGTATACACATTTTAAGACATGTTATCTATGTATTACTTTTTGAAGTTGAATTGAATTATGGTAGCAATGTGTATTGCAGATGTCAAACGTGACTTGTATTCATCTTTTGTTATTGTTATATATTGAGTAGTACAATTTCAATGCGGTTTTTTTTCTTTCTTAAAATGTGTATACCTTTTTCGGCACTCTGTATATTTAATTCCCATCGATATGGCAAATTATTTATATATATCATGGAAAAATACATATATATTCACTGTGGCTAGTTTATTCATTCATAAAGTGTGAATAATAATATCACTTAATATAAATTTTAGAAAATGTTGATGATATAGTTTCATTTACCTTCCTTACTGTGAGACTAGTTGTTAGCATAAATTTCTTTTTTTTTTTCTTTTTTTTCAATTTATTTTTTAAGTTTTTGGGGGTGACAATTGTTAGTAAAATTACATAGATTTCAGGTGTACAAGTCTGTATTACATCATCTATAAATCCCATTGTGTGTTCACCACCCAGAGTCAGTTCTCCTTCCATCACCATATATTTGATCATAAATTTCTTAATAATGCAAGTTTCTCCCATATATTTAAATTTTCTCTTCTGTTATATAGAAAGTTTATGTATCACCTTTTATTTATCTGCACTTTCAATTCTGTTTCATTGACTTATCTTTTTTTATATATTGTTTTGTATATTGCCTTAATAATGAAATTCCTTGTCTGATAAGGCAACTCTCTTCCACTGTAAATCATTTTAGTTTTAAAGTAGACAAATAAGTTGTCCTTACCTCTAACTTATGCATAGCAATCTATGTCAGTACACGTAAATTCTATCTTTTATCTTGTTTTATTATATTCCCTTTCAAACCTCATATTCATTCACTTGAGTATTTACTGTTTGTTCTTATAGTTCTCTTACAACCATTTATTTAGAATGTATTTAGTATGGTTACACATACATTTACTTAACTTACATAAATTGTATTTATATACAGATCTCATTCAATTTCTGATATTTTACCAAATGTTATGCATTTGAAGTATATCAATGTTGCTTTATGTGAATCTACATCATTATTCCTGGCCTCTGTCTAAGAATCCATCCTGGCCATATTGCACATTATTTCTGATTTTATTTCTGTTGCCTCTGCTAATTTACACAAAAGTTGCCCTTAAATCTTTGTCATGGAAAATAATTGCGTAAAAGCCATTAACATGCCTCCTTGTGAAAAGGTGTAAGAGTTTCTCTGATATGCTAGATAAATTGCCAAATCATGAACTTGCTAAGTCATGGATTCTATGAACATATAGAATGTACACTTTTAAGAGCCCTGCTGGGCTGGTTTTAAAAATGCCATCAGTAGTAGTAGTAGGTGAGTGTTACAATTGCCAGGATTTGTATTTTGGATCAACATCTAAGGCACTTTGTTAAAAAAATAAATAAATAAATAAATAAATATATATATATATATATATATATATATATATATATATATATAATTTGTATATATTACATATGTAATATAAATATATATATATATATATATATTTGTATTCTCATTTTTAAAATAGGTGTAAAAATAATACTTATTTTATGGATTATTCCAAGTATTTAAAGACAAAACAATTTCAATTATACACAAAATATTTGGAGAGTAGAACGAGAGGAAATGCTCCCTTACCTAATATTAGGAAGTCAGAATAAACATGACAAAGACATTAAAAGGAAGGAAAATTAAAGACTAATCTCTTTCATAAACACCTAAGCAAAAATCCAAACATCATCACCTATGTTCAGTATGCCACTAATGTGGTCAATGAAATACAATAAGGCAAGGAAAAATAAAAATAAAAGAATTAGAATTGGAAATGTTTACGTTTGTTCTAATGCCCAAATAAATCCTCAAGTAAACTCTTAAAATTAACATATGAATTTAGTGAGTTCACTGGAAAATGGTCATTATACGAAAATATCAATTTTTTAAATCAATTCTATTTTTATATACCAGGAACAACAACAAATGTAAAGAAGCATTTCCAGTTTCATCAAAACTGCCAAAGACTTAGGAATAAATCTAATGGATCATGTGAAAAGTAGAAAATACTATTGAAAGGAATTTAAAAATCCCACATAAATGTAAGGATACACCATGCCAATGAAAGAGGAGATTTAATATTTTAAATATGGCAATTCTCCCTAGATTTGTCTTTACATTCAATACAAACCCACCAAAATTCCAGCATATATTTATTATTATATTATTATTATTATTATTATTATTATTAATTGAGACGCCGGTTCTAAAACATGTGACAACACAAAGGACAAAAATTAGCAATGGCTGTTTTTTACCATTCATCTTCATATCCAAAGTGCACTGTCTTGCCTCTGACCGTCCACTTGGTTGGTGCCTCTCTTGCTGTCCTAAGGTCTGGGAAGCGGAAATGTGGCGGCAGCCTCATCCCAGCCTCTTCATGCTCTCAGTGTCTAATATCTCCATGCTCCTTTTGTACCTAAAGGGGTACCTACCTTGTCTCACTGCCTTCTCTGGAAATATTTTGTGCTGCGGTTTCTTCTTCAATCAGATCTTGTGGCCTGATAGCTTTCAAAAACTACTTGTATTTATTCTACTTTTAGGTATTCACCAATTATAAATTCATTAATTTAAACATGACTTTTCTGCCTTTCTGTAGATTCAGGATGGTAAAGGTCAATTGTAATGCATACTCCGTTTCCCCGAAAATAAGACCTAGCTGGATAATCAGCTCTAATGCGTCTTTTGAAATAAAACCTAATGTATGACCTGATATTATTATATTATGTTATGTCATGTCATGTCATATCATGTCATATTATATTATATTATTATATTATATATTATATTATATTATATTATATTATATTATATTATATTATATTATATTATATTATATTATATTATATTATATTATATTATATTATATTATATTATATTCCCGATCTTATAGTAAAATAAGACCAAGTCATATTAATTTTTGCTCCAAAAGACGCATTAGAGTTGATTTTCCGGTTTTCCGGCTAGGTCTTGTTTTCAGGGAAACATGGTAGTTTGAATTTTGATCTAATTTTCCTAAGACTTTTTCCATAGAAACCCTTGCAATGCAAATTGCATGTTGAATACAGTATATGTAAAATCTTAACACAACAGTGTCCTAAAACCACAAGGTTGTTGAATATTCAAATCAGTAAAATCGTATACCCTCTTTTTTGTCAAAATAAACCTAAGGATGTAAATAATAAGTTATTGTGGATGTTTGCAGTAATACATATCAACAATTTGCATGAGTTACCTTCAGTTTCAGTCCTACATTTATTATTGATGACTTTCTTGAGGAGTCCCTCTAGACTCACCAAGAATCTGCAGTTAATTTGAAATAGAAATGTGATTTCCATGATGAATTCACTTAGATATTTAGTTTCTAAAATGAGGACTCTGGGTTCAGTTGAAAAATCTTTTTTCCTGAGTCCTGTAAACCAACATCTACTTGGAAGGAAATGACTTATGGTTCCCATTACTAGTTTCATGGAGGAACCAAAACTGATATGCAGTTTTTGCTTTATCCGTTTATTAACTATTTTTGTGCATACATCCTTTTACACATGTATTACTTATGAATCCAATAGTTTTCTTTTTCTTTAAAATACTTGACTCATAAGAGATATAACATTATAAAGCACTTACTAGCAATAGGGTATTGTATCTAGAGAAACAGATGTTCTTAGAGGCTCAGATTTAGCTTAACTTAAATAATGTTACCTCTGTGAAAGATAGCTCAGATTCACGTGTCAAAGAAAACAGGCAAAGAAAAGCACAACAAAGGTAAAAGTAGTGTTCTGTGAAGAAACTGAACATTTTGAAAGGAAAAGACGAAAGGAAACATAAAAATCAATGTTTCAATTTGTAAATGCATGAAAGAATTAATGAAAATATTGTTCTACATGATTAAGTATAAATCACTTTCATGACAGAATTTATGGTCACTTCTCTAAAAAATTGTTTCATTTAATATGTGATTGGCAAGCATTTTCCCTTTTGCTAAATTAAAATAAACATTCATTTTAGCTTCACTTAATTATACATTTGGGGCAAAAAGAAAGACACCCTTTTTTTTTTTTAATCACAAGAGTGTTAGGATTGAAGCAAAACTGAATATTTCATTTGATGTTATCTTATCTCAAAGAGGCATGAAACCATTCACAATGATTTTCATGATAATAATTTTGCTGGTATGTTATGACCCAGAATTTTAAGTTTCTCTTCTGTTTTCAAATTTAATGTTTTTAAAATACACCAACATGATTATCAATAAGTTTTATGTATGATTAATGAGATGAAAATGGAAAATATTTTGGTCTTATAATGCAAATATTATTCATCCTATGTCATTGTGTTTACTCTTGAGCAAAGAAAGATGTGACCTCAATTTTTAAAGTAATAGTTCCGTTGTTTACCTAACAGTGAGTAAGCCTACATATCAAAGTTAACTTTAATTTCTTAGATATATCTTTAAAAGTTACTAACATTTTTTGTTTTGTTTTAGAAAATTTCCAATTATTTCTTTTAACTCTGAACAGTTTCTAACAGATTTTGCTAGAAAAACAGAGTTTACACCAGAGAGGTAATATGATAAATCCTAGAACTGTAGATATTACGTATCAAGTCTAAATTTATGTCACACTATATGCTGAAAATCTGTGTCAACAAATGTATTCTTCATTTCTGACTGGTTCTTTTTTTATGTTTTCTATCTCCTTTTTAATGTTTCCTGTCTTTCTGTTGAAATTCTCACTGAGCTAATCTATTCTACAACTAAGTTCATTGAATATCCTTATAACCAGTGTGTTAAACTTGGCATCTGGTAGCTTGCTTGCCTCATTTTGTTTAGTTCTTTTACAGAAATTTTTCCTGTTCTTTCATTTGGGACGTGTTTCTGTATCTCCTCATTTTGGCTGCCTCTCTGAGTTTGTTTCTATGTATTAGGTAGATCTGCTTAGTCCACCAGGCTTGGCAGAGTAGCTTTTTGTAGTTGCTGGCAATAGTATTGGAATAAAATTAACTTCTGTCTTCTCATCATGTCTGGTGATTTTTTTTCCTTAACAGTCTCAGCCAGGAGAGAGTAACACATACAAGTGGTCACTTAAAGATTTTGCCAGGAGCAAAAGCAGTGACAAAGCATCGGAAGCAGCTCCAGACATGGGGACATATAGCAGAGAGATACAAACTGTTAGAACTGGGAGAAAAAGACATCCAGGCAAATAGGGTTTTTCAATAGAAACATGTATGGGATAAAAAGGACCAGGTCACACAGTGCACATACATATACATTTACAAAGTCATGAGATAATTGAAGCTGGCTATATAGAAGAGACTCTGCTTCTGTCTGTAAGTGCTCCAAACTGCAGAGTAATTTGGAACTCTTTATGGAAGGTATATTGGGTGGACTTCTATTCACACTGTTAACTTGCCTTTAACTAAAGAAGACATCTCCACTTTTAATGCTATTTATTAAACCTCTGTGCTAGAGCACAACAGAGTCTAGTGGGATCTTCGTGACCTGGCTCCCTCACCCTCTCTTTACATCTAGGCCCTGTCACTTTTGTCTCCTGTTCTGAGACTACATTGCAGAATGTTATTTTCTTCGTCTGTCATTCACCTCACAATCCCACTTCTCAGTCTTCAGTTATTTCTTTTTCCAATAACAACAGTCTCTGCAGGATTTTCTGTTGTGACTATAATTTCTGTGACAGCCATAGAATTAACTAACTTAGAAAAGAAAAAGAAGAGCAAGGAGTGACAGGAGAGGAGAAAGGATAGAAAGGAAGAGTAGGTGTGAGGCTAACGTATAAATTGACAGAAGCTTCAGATTATGACAGAAAGGGGTGAGGCAAGTGGGGAGGGGCATACACAGACTAACACAGGTGAGCAAGGGCATAGGCATACACAAGGATGGAGAGTTTTATGACAGAGGCATATCTCAGTGACAGCCATCATCAACTGGCCTCGTGAGGTATATAAATATTTAAACAAATTTATTCAAATGATACCTTTTATGTAAGGCCTTGGTTTTGTTTGGGACTAATCGAGTCTTTGCCTCATGCTTTCACCAGATGACTAAAGGGAGTAGAGGTTCAATTGTCAGAACTATCATGTTCAAAATCGGTCATTTAAATAGTTTATTTTGTGTAATATTTGGTCACAAATAAGAAAAAGCTCTTAGTTTTGCAGGGATTCAATTTCCGAATGCCTTCCTGGCTTCTTTCCAGGATGGCATCTGGATATGTGGAAGATGAGAAGAGTATTTTTGCTTTTAAAGTGGATGCTAAGACTCTGAGTATTTCTGGTTGGCAAAACTGCTTTGCAAAGCTGGACTGAGGTGACAATCCTTGTCTACCCAGATGTCTCCTGCCTAGTAGCATTTGTAGTTGAGGCATGAGGCTTTATAACCTCAAGTCAGAAATCTGGTGGGTAGCTCAGAGCTCAGAATCACTTTCCAACGAAATAGTGCCCACCTCTGGTCCTCCTCACTGAGTCATTCAGTTTTCATGTGATACATGGTATCTCCCAACAAGGCATCCAAGTGGATATGAAAAATATTGCCAAATGTGTTGTTCTTTGTTCAGGACTTTACTGCGTACCACAGAGACTGTGAGATTAATGAAAATATGTTTCTAGAGTATATAATATTATATATTGTATACACAATATATTATATATTGTATATAATATATAGCATATATTATATATGCTATGGCATATATAATTATATATGTGTTTATATTGCATATATAATATTATGTATAATATAGGTAATATCATATAAGTAATATAAGCTTCAGGAAGCATAGTTGTTTCTAAGTCCTGAAACAAATTCACTTTACATATGTACCTGAGGTTGTAAAAGAGACAATGTTACAAAAACATAACTAGAGGCTTTAGGCATAGACACTTTTTGTAGCCAGATTGCATGGCTCCTCCATTTTCTAGCTGCCTATCTTTAGGTAGGTGACGTATCTCTGGTCTTCATTGTCCTCATCCATAAAATGGGTATAATTCTAGTGCCAATCTCATAAAATTATGGTGAGGATTGAGTAAATTGAGATATTACAACACCTAGACAGTGCATGTCAAATTGGATGTGATCGTTGTTAGCTACCAAAATCATCATTATCATCACTGTTATTGCTATTATCTTTATTATTATGTGTCAGCTATCTGTTGTTGTAGGACAAAGATATTAGGAGGATTTTACTGGTATGTCTTTCCATGTATGCAGAGAAATCACATATGAACAGGATAGTGCACTTCATGTGACCCAAATAATAAACTGAGATTTTGAAGACAAGTTAGGCATCTGTTCAGAATAGTCCATTTGAAAATCAGACCTCTTTGCTCTTCTTCAGATAAAGTACCAATATTAAACCTGTCTTATGAAGGGCTAGAGAATTAAGGGCAACAAGTACTGGACTTGGAGTAGAAGTTGTAAATCAGACTGATTCTGCTTCCTAGTCATTGAACAATTACTGGAACTTTCATGAACCTAAGTTTCTTTCTTAGTAAAATGACTGCCTTGCCTGCCACATGATTTTGAAGGATCAGTTGAGATAGTATATGCTTATGTCTTGTAAATAATAAATCCTTTAAAGATTGTCAGTATGCATTTAAAAATCATTCATAAAATACTCTATTAAACATTGAGAATTATTTTTATGATTTTCTTTTCTTCACTACAATTCTAAATTGTTAATCTTTACAATTTACTGCTGATGAGAGTGGACAGTAAAGCGTTTGAGAAAAAGACTGTATTCTTAAAGGCCCTGGGCACATTTTTATTAAGCAAAGGAAGACATTTATTGTGGGAATTTATAAGCAAGCCTCATGAAGCACAGAAAACCACTTTTAAATCAGTTTTTCATCCTCAGTTCCAAATCAAGAATGCATAGGAACACAGACAGACAAAATAGGTTATTCACATTTGTTCTGGTTTGTTTGTACTTTATCGGAAACCTGCATATAGTAAATGTTTTAAAAGCACCAAAGGATTCCAAGAACCTGTTTTAATAGCAATCCCAGTAAACTAAAGTTCACTTGTTTCTCTTTTGATGTATGTGATTTGTTTGGAATCCTACTCTTTTTAAAGCATGGATTTTCCTTTATATTGTATCTGTAAGTCTCTAACATAAAGTAAACAGTAACATATATTTACTGTGTACTGCACAGTCATGGTCCTGTTACAGATTGCAGACTCTAACACTATGCATTTTAAGGTTGCACACAGACCTTCACTGTGTGGCTTTGGAGATAGATAGCTCACTGGTTTTAAAGCTCAGAAATTTTCAGGACTGCATGCTTCCCATATATTATACAATTTTGCCATCAGCAGTATCCTGGTCAGAACCTCTATCACTGTGTACTGTAGCAAGATTAGAATTTATAATAGCATACACAGATGCTACATACTTTTTTTATACAGAAACTAAACATACATTATGAAGATTTTTAATTTTCTAGATGTCAATAAAATATTTTATAATGTAACACTATTATCAAATAATACAAGGAAGTAATGTTAAAAATTAGTTTCACAGAGTTTATTAAAAATAGAACCAACAAACAATGAAAAATAGCAGTTCCCAGATCTCCACTCTCTCCCCATCCAGTCCTTGACTCCCACTTCACAGAAGTAACCAACCTCAGCCAATTGAATTCTAATTTAGTTCTTCTATTTGTCTATATTTTTATATAACATGCTGTACTGTTTGGTGGAGTTTTATTCAAATGTAGATATTATCTACTAACTTTGCATTACATTCAAATTCCAATGTCATCTAATTCCTTCACATTTTATGTTTTAGATACAGTAACTATTTTCTATTTAGATTTTCATGTTTAAAATATCTAAATATTCTTTCAAGGATATATCATTTATCATAGGATATCTCTTATGATTTTTGTCATTACTAAGTTTGTTTTTTTATTTTGAATTGGCCTATTTATTTTTAATTCCTTTTTTTTTTTTTTTTCTGTTTCGGTATCTATAGGTCATCACATAGCTTTTCTCAAGTCTCTGGCAATCAATCCTTGATTGTCTAATAAGAATGAAACACTGAAAAGCTGATTGGAAACTCTCGGTACATAGAGTATCAGTAGCAAGTAATACGTTAATTTGAAAAAGCTCTCATGAAATTGTTGTATGACATCTGATTTTTTAAATCAAGATTCTTTTTCCCTTGGGATGGTAAATTCCTATGAGAGAATTCCCTAATCTCATGCTTGAGGGAGAGATTCTTGCCAACCTCCTAAGAGCAAAATCAAGAAAAGGCTGTGAGTCTTGTGGGTTGGAATATATAGTCTTTAAATTAATCCCCGCTTCAATAATGCTTCCAGTCCCTGGCAGTACCTGGTGTTCCTGGATTCCGTTTCTTGGGTTCAGTATCTCCATAGAGTAAGCTGCCAGTCTTCTGCTGGAATGATGTTAGGTTATTTCTTTTCTGCATGGGTTTACGGGAAAGAATCTGCTAGACTAAGTGTTTTCCATTCCATTCTATTGACACTTCCAGAGCTATTGGACCTCTGTTGAGCCATCATGTGACTGGGGTTTTCATGACTATCAGCTTCGGTGTCATATTTCTTTATTTTGCTAAGTCGGGTGATACCTTTCTGTCTGCTTTACAGCCTAAATAATGCTACTGTTATTGTTCTTGGTATCTATAGGTCATCACATAGCTTTTTTTTTTTTTTTTTTTTTCACATAGCTTTTTATTTGGAGTATAATCCCTTGGAAAATCTCCTCATCATCAATTTAAAGGAGTTTGAAAAGCAACAGAGTAAACAAGTGCTTAATATATCATGTTTAAACAAACGTTCACAATGTCCTTTTTAGATGGGATCGAAGCATGATCATTCACAAGTACTATGAGGATGGGAGAAAACAAGTCTTCAAAAATGTAATATTTTACGTGGCAGAACTTTTAATAGTTATGTCCCATTTAAAATAAACATGTCAGTATTCAATTTACCTTAATTGGGTTTCCAAGGGTTAAGATGTTGGAGAAAACTTTAACCGTATAATCAATAGGCAATGATTCGTTACTTTTTACTGTTTTCACTTAAAAAGAGTATTCTGTTCCTCCAATTCACACCACTACATTCTTCAATCTAATTGAAGGCATGATACTAATTATCAAATTATTTTCAGTGCACTGAGTGTCCTTTGGCTGCATTGCAGTTTCGTTTCAGGGGTTTCCATTGCCCCTCAGTAAACCCCTTCCCTTGTGCTGTGTCTTCTTCAGACTGTGAAACTATTATAGCAATCCACTGTTGAACCAGAAAATGAAGACTGTGAATACTTTATTAATTTTAAAAACCAGTGGTTAATTCAACAGATTCATAAAAATTTGCAGGGATAATTTTTCTACTCCCAGAGTAGATGAAAGGTCCTAAAGTTGAAGGAAGAGGTGGAAGGCAGAGAAAGAAGAAGAGTGATTTAGAGAGGAAAGCTTGAAAGCAGCAAGCAGAGAGTCTCTGGGGTCCTTGCTGCTGCTGCCTGGGGGTACCCACCATGAGGGGCAGCTAGAGAGCCACCGACTTGTAGCAACACTGACCTGTGGAGCATGAACAGCCCTACTTGAGTGGCTCAGGACACTCCTGAGACTCCTGAAATGGAGAATGGGACATGGACCAAAGCACTGTAAGTGGGCCATCCTAGCCAAGCTTCTATTAAGAATTGAATTATTCTTTTCTCTTTTCTAAGGATGGGGGGGGGGTGGGGTGTATCTTGACTACTTTCTTACAGTGAAAGTCCCAAAATATAGCTTGTGGAGTTTTACATCAGAATCATCAGGTGTGATTGTTAAACTATATGGCCCTCAGCCTCACGTCTGCAGAATCCCTGGAGGTGAGGCCTATGGACCTTCCTTTAAAAAAAAAAAAAATGCCCTACATTGGTGTTACGCACACTACAGTTTTAAATCCTCTGCTATTATCTCTATTTTGAATGATCTTTCAGGATGGAGGATATTACCTGTATGAACTAATAAAGAAATTAAAATGCTTCTGTTTGCGGTTTGGTAGATTTTGACCTACATTTTTGTTAAACATCTTTATTCTCGGGTCTAAACTTTAATTGCTTACACAGGGCGTTTAGTATATGATTACTTCTAACTATAAATCTACTATCTATTCATCAATTCACCCATCTTTCTCATTAATTTGTTTATTCATGAATTTAACAAACATTGATTGACCAAAACAATGTATTAAACACTTGGTAGATGGCAGCCATGAGACAATGACTAGCAGAAAGTGCAGTCTAGCAGGATCTAAGGACTATACACCTGGGTATGAATCCTAGAAACGTAACTCATACGCTATGCAAACTTAGTCAAGTTGATTTATCTCTATATGTTTATATCCTCAAATGTAATAGGGAAATAATGATTTCTACGTTGCCAGGTAACTGAATAGTGAGTCACAAGTTAACATAACCTACACAGTGCAATGATGTATACAATGCTTACTGAGGGGCTTTGGTCCATGTCCCACTCTCCATAACATATTATGCTAAATCTTGTTAGTTGCTGTATTTTTTATAATCATTATGAGTAGTTTTCTTGTATACATTGTCCAATTTCCCTGTGCAGAACTACACTATGGCTGAGGATTTAACCCTGACATGTCTTGAAGGCTTTGGTCTGATAGGAATTTGATCCAGGGGCAGAGAGTAGACCTTGGGAAAGGACATGCTATTATATTTTTACCTCGGTAACAAAGTGAACATTCTAAGTTTATAGAATCTAAACAGAGACGGGCAAGGTAATGTGTGAAGCTAAAGGCTCCAGAAAATGAGACACCAATTGGATGAAGAAATGCAGAAAGATAAAGACTGAAGAAATTCAATTAGTCTGAATTTCAGCATTGGTCATAATTTTTATGTGGTGCCACCATAATATAGACAGAGAAGGGAGTAGCAATGAAAAGAACACTTTCTCCAGTGCAACTCATAGTCCAGTGAAGGAAAGACCCATGAAGATGACTGACTAATACACCCCATGAAAATGTAATAGTAGAAGAACATACAAAGTACTATGAAACCACAGAGAAGAAAATATTTAAATTTAGAGATTGCAGATAAAATACCTATTGTAGCAAATGCAGTCCCACTCCTAATATTTGCAAGGCTCAGGCAAGAACACTAATAGAGACTGAACACCGTTTGTCTAAATATTTAAAAGTTATAAATCAAGCTAACAAAATTTTATACTAAACATGGTTTAAACCCTTGCTATCAAAAACACATATCTTCATCACAATATTGAAAGCCACTGTGAATGTAAATATTTTTAACTCCAGTGAGTTTACTGTGGAAACTTCTTGGTATAGGGATAAGACGTTTTGAGCCCCTAATCCCAGAAGCTCCCCTTTTATTTCTACCCCAGGCTCAATCTACCACAACAAGGATCTATGGACATTCCAGCCACCTGTATTGTTCAATCTTCACCCATCACCATCCCTAAAAAGCACCCCCCCCCCGCCCCTGCCACCCCTCCATGCCTTGTATTGTACAAACCATTAGGTCAAGAAATTTGAGCAATGACTTCTGGAATTCTGGATACATTGGACATTCTCTAGAAGCACGGA
Source organism: Rhinolophus sinicus (assembly GCF_057876585.1). Classification (NCBI taxonomy): domain Eukaryota; kingdom Metazoa; phylum Chordata; class Mammalia; order Chiroptera; family Rhinolophidae; genus Rhinolophus; species Rhinolophus sinicus. The sequence goes on from NC_142515.1 coordinate 44,604,206, forward strand.
AGATGTGGGTTTTCGTTATAGGATGGCTATATCCAGAGCAGGACTCTCTAAAACATGCGGTCTAGGGCAGGACACCCTCTCTCAGGCCTCGGGTCAGTTTTAAACAAATGTTCCACCCTCTCTCAGGCCTCGGGTCAGTTTTAAAAAATGATTTAAATATAAATGAGATAAATGTGGGCCAAAATAATGCATAAGAGTTCATCTGAAGGAGAAGATAAAGGTTTTTCTGGGGAAATGGAACAGCATGAGAAAAGGCAAAGGGACAGAGATAAAAAAGGAAATTCAATTTGCTGTCTCTGGAGGCAGACCCAATGCATGTCTCGATTCCTAGCCTAGCACTCCAGTTAAAGGCCTCCTCATGGTGGGCCTCTGCTAAGATCTCCTTAGTGGGAGGAGGGCAAGGGGAGCTTGAAAACACTTTTTTCTACTCTAGCTCAGTTCTCAGTAGTTTTCCACTCCTAGCATTTTCCCCTCTACCTTCTCCAACCCGTGGGTCCATAAAATGGCAGGAGCCTTCCATTGGGGACTTCCTGGCTTCCTGGGCTCTTTCCTCAGTGAGATAAATTCAGCTGTATACCACCCCCCATACCCCCATCCCTCTCCAGTTTGTACTGATACTTCTTTCCTCTGTCTTTCAGCCTATATGTTGCCTGGGGGGGTGGGGGGGGAATGATATTGTGGGAATTCCTCTGTCTTATAGGGCTAACAAATACCCTCTTTACCTCCACTTAGCCTTTGTCTATCTTTCTCTGGTATGTAAGAAAAGAGTTTTATATTAGAGCATTATTAGAGAGATTATCTTCTATGTGTTGAGAAATGTTGTAGTTAAGAAGCAGCAGAACCTAAATAAACTTCAGGGAGTCCTGAGTCAAAACTTCCAGCAATGGCGGCTTGTGTTTCACCCCTACTTTATAAAAAAGGCTTTGGAGAAAACTCATACAAATGTCAGATAGTAGATATTCAAAAGGAAATTCAGTAACCACAAGGTAGTTTCACTGAAGTGTTAATGTAAAAGTAAGCATTACTGAAACTACAAATTAAGCGATCATTATCTTCGTAAAAAGAAAAAAAAAGAGAGTTGTTCAAATGTTGCAAAGATTAAAAATTTCATTTTAAGATAATCTTGTATTGTTCATGAATAAATCTGTTCTTGTCTCTTTTTTCTGGGTATCAACTATAATGGAAAGTAAAAGCCCTGATTTAAATACATAACTTTCCCTCTGCCAGAATAAGTTTAGTGCGTATTAAAAGTTTCTGATTATAAATAAGTCCCTTTTTTTTTTTCTTATTCTTATTTAGACTTGTTACTCGGGCTTTCCATCTGCTCTGGCCTCTCCAGTTTGGCAGTATGATCAGTTTTTTTGACTCACAACCCTGCTGTTCTGACTCTGCCTTCGGACCAGCCATATATATTACAATGTAACTAAGTGTGGCTTGAGCTCAATCAAGTCTAGACAGGAGGCGGAGATATCCATAGGTCTATCTAGAAAACGAAGGCATCATAGCCTTCATCATTGGACATTCTAGTTCTATGGGTTCCAACTAAGCCGATTCAGAGATTTAAACACAAGTTATACACACGAGATCTAGGGGCCTGAGCGTATGGTCTATGGGCATAACTGAGTTTTTAAGGCGAATCTTAGAGTGAAAATCAGGAAAGAGGAAGGCTACAAAATAAATAGACCAGGCACGTGGGATGGGGACAAGAAATGTTTGTGGATAGAAACCGGAGGCTCAGGGTCTTCTGGGTTTACAATCCCAGAACTGTTCTAGATGTTACCTACAGATAAGATAGGAGTGCTAAAATATGACTCAACTTGGTTCTCTTTAGAGCAGTGACAACATATCCAAATGCCTCCAGAGGACAGACACATAAATGAATGTGTAAGAGCATGATGATAACATTGAGTAATTGGTGAAAACTGGCAAAAAGAAGAGTATTCACATCGTTTAGTGAGAACAGCTGTTATTCAGGTGCAGGAGATTGTTGCCATTTGGAAATAAGACCCAATGTTGCTATCTATAGATTTAAGAGAAGCTGCATATCTACAATGTAGGTGAATTTCTCATTAAAAATGTTGGCAGAAATTAAGAAAGAGAACACAATGCTTTATGCAGAATAACAAAACAAAGTTTGCCCATGGTTGCAGACTACCAGTTTGAGAGATCTTTTTAGACAGTAAGAAAAGCTGAGTTGGGAAGTCAAAGTCTGATCCTGACCATCTTGGAAAATCTCTGTGGGCATTGGCCTAATAAAGGCTCAGTAATGGTGAAAGTTATTAAACTCTGTTATTAGAGTAGAATGGCTTTCCCCCACTCCACTAGTTTTCATATGGACAGAATTTGCTTAAGCACACCCCTGGCCTCTATCTGTACCATTACTCAATTTGTCCCAAAGGGTTGTAAAGAGAGGCTTCGTTAGTGAGTTTGGGAACAAGAACTTGATATGTATGGCCCTGCTCTTCTTTTCTTCCTCTTGAGGATAAACTGCTCATAAGGCAAAGTTGGTTAGCACTGTTCCTCCAGGTACTTTTCCATTACTGAGAAAATTGCTGCCACTGACCTGCAAAGCTTGGCCCAAGCTATCGAATAATTTGCTCAGTTTGGGGATATTCCTTGAGCAAATCCATGTACTCAGAATAATATCTTGCAACATGAACATTCTACAAGTTATATTTGTGTTCCCTTTGCTACTCCTTCATTTTATTTCTCCAGGGAAGTCATGTGGGAAAGCGGGATGCTATTTATCAGTGGCCTTTTGAGAGACCTCAATGAACATGTGCCAATTTTGTTTTACCATCAAATAGTGTTCTGTTTGAGTATCTGTTTAAAAAATAGAAAACTATTTTGAAAATAATGATATTGTTCAATATTCAGTTATATACGTTTACTTGGAAATTATTGTCAAGTCGATGGTAAGAAGTAAGATACACTTTTGGTTTCCCGTCTGACACGTAAAGAGCTTGGAGTCATCAGTCCTGTCTTTACAAGGAAAAAGCTGAACAATTTGTGAAAGGTAATAATTGAGTTCACAGAGTAAGCTGCCCCCCTAAAAAATGGAGAAAAAGATAAATATGAGAATCTTACCTTACCAGGAGCAGGAGCTCACCTCTGAGGATAGTACCAATAGAAACACATATTTAAACTCTGACTGATGGATTGCTGGAGTCTCAGTATGGAAAAGCTCAAGTTAAGATTCCAGGGCGCCCAGTTTTAAAGGGGCACCCACACCTCCAGGAACTGAAGCAGGTTCTCAAGGTGAAGACTGGGAAAAAAATCCTCCTATGTGCCCAGCACAAGAAGGGAAAAAGTAACCATTTTAAAATGTACTCAGGGCATTCTGTTGTTCTTAACAAAAACCTGACCTCAAAGGAAACTCTTTTGCCAGATTCTAATTGCGTTGGGTTTTATCAGAGCAAAGGCCATTCCATAAATATAGGATAGTCTCTCGACAAATGGTACTGGAACAACTGACTATCCAAAGAGGAAAAAGTAATAATCTAGACACTTTTTATAGAAATTAACACAAAATGGGTCATAGACCTAAATGTAAAATGAAAAACTATGAAATTCTGGAAGATAACCTAGGAGAAAACCTTGAGTTTGGTGAAGAGTTTTTAGATGCACCACCAAAAGCACCATGAAGCAGGATATCCATAAGTTCGACTCCATTAAAATAAAACAAACAAACAAAAAACAACAAAATAAACAACTTCTGCTCTTTAAAATACACTATTAAGAGAAAGAAAAGACAAGCCATGGACAGAAAGAAAATATTTACAAAACACATATCTGTTAAAGGACTTGTATCCAAAATACACAAAGAACACTTGAAGCTCATCAACAAAACAAATAACCCTATTTTAAAAATTGGTAAAATATTTAATCAAAAACCTCACCAAAAGAAATATACAGGTGATAAATAAATATATGAAAAGGTGCTTAACAACATATATAGCATTAGGGAATTTCAAATTCCCTAATTTCAACTATTTGGTTTATTAACTTTGAGTTGCTCTCATACCGCACCCATGAAGCAGTCAAAATTATGGGATTTATTTTCCTCTTTTGGGGGTAAAGAAGCATACAATCATAGCTGTTTTAATTAATTGGGCTACTCCATTTCTTCAAGACTTGGTTATTGTAGAATGCTCCAAAAGGTAGCATTGCCCAACAATGTGTTTCTGTTCTCCATAGGCTAGAAATCTAAACTGTAATTAACAAATGATTAATGTAATAACTAATGTAGTTATCTCATTCTGTATATCTAGAATATATGAATAAACAAATCAGTGTTAGACTTGAGATATAATAGCAGATATGATGCAACAATATATGTCCTCTAAAAAACAAAGAAGTAAATAATGAAATATTATCACAACACAAAAACAAAACCTTTGCAAATGAGTGTTTGAAAACGTTCAAAAATATTTACCAATACATACCTTAAAACAGAATTTACATTTTTATGTGAATACTAAATTCAGGTAAACAATATCTGAATTTCAAATTATAATAATCTAGCCATCTCAACTGCTTGTCTCACAGAATGAATAGTATATTTTTGCAGGTATCTGTTATTGAAGGAGCCTGTTGTGCAAAGAGATGTAGATTTGGGAAATTACTGGACTTTTTTAGTATTCTCCCTTTTATCATTTCTTCTTTTTCATGAATCCAATCATGAACATAAAAGAGTACTGGTATTTTATTCGCAGGTATGAGGAAGTAGCGAAGTGAAATTCTACTTAGAGAATTTTCTACTAATAATTAATTTATAACTGAAGCATGTCAGACAATAAGAATTCTCAGAATCTTTTGTTTATATGTGGAAAACCTCTTTTTTTGTACTTCTGTGTGCATGTGTGTGTGTGTATATGAACATATGGAATTACTTACTAAAACTTCAGTGAAATAATCAAATATTAACATGACAGCAAATGTATAGTTTGGGTGTGTTTCAATATCCAACAAAACAAAATTGACATGTAGATGCTTGACGTTTGTTTAAACTACTAAAGTATTTTAGGGGAGAGTTTTACAGTGTCAATAGTGTACCTTAAATTTTTCTCATAATTTTAGCCTGATAATTCTATCTCTAGGAATGATTTAAGGGAAATATTCAGAGTTACCCAAAAAGTAATATCTACTGAGAAATTTACTATGGTATTATTTGTTAGAGTGATAGAAAATAAACCAAAATCCTAAAACAGTGGTACATATATTAGATGAGATATTATAAATGAATAAAAATATGTTTGGGAAGAAGGTTAATTATGATGTAAGAAACTGTCCTTGTCATAATATTATGTCAGGGAACACAAAGCACAAAACTTTACGCACAGTATGATCATGATTTTGTTTTAAAACACACACACTTAAATAGTGGAAGGACATTTTGCGTATTAAAGTATAAATAACGGACATGCTTTTATTGTGGGATAAGAGATACATTATAGCTTAATTTTGTACCCAATTTCTAAATAAAATGGAATGGACAAATTAATTTTTAAATTAGTTTATACTTTATATAGGACATTGTTCAATAAAAGGCACAAAATGAAGAGAAGTTTCAAATTCTTTGGGTTCCATAAGTGAATAGTTAAAAACCATGGAACTTACTGAATAACATTTAACCTGATAGATTCTGATGAACAGACATGAAAAATCAAGAAGGGCCATTTCGTGGATACCCTGAAAGCCAAATGCTGGAGAATGTCCCATTTCATAACTCACCAATGTCCTCCATTGTTAACTAGGATATATTCTTAAGGGCCTGTGTCTGGTATTTCAAAAAAAAAAAAAAAAAAAAGAAAGAAAACCTAGGGAAATTGAATGAAATGATTTGAAAGGTATATAAACTATGTATTTTTGCCATTTGAAAAATTAGAGGCTATTTCGTATTTCTCAAAGCCACTTAATTAATATAAAGTTACCCAGAATATCTGATTAAATTCAGCAAATCATAGTTGAGCATACTATGGTGACTTGAGGGAAGAGATGAAATCAAATGGATCTTGCCTTTGACAATTTTGTACTGCAATGAAGGATTCATTTTTCTTTTTTTTTCTTTTTTTGGATACAATAACAAAATCATACTACATATTAATCACTGATAAACGGAATAAATACATACAATAGTTATAGACATGTTCAGAAGCATACATTGTGTGGTTAACTAGAGATTATTCTGAAACAAAAGATGGAATTATCATTGGATTAGTAAAGCAGATATTTGGAACTGACAGTAAAACCATATTGTGGGAATTTGGGATAAATGCATAGGAAATGGAAAGGATGGTTCATGAGTTTTGTAAGTTTACTATCTTCATGAAGAGATAAAGTATGTATGAGAAATGTCATGAACCCAATTAAAAAATAATGCACCCTCAAGAACACAATGAGAGTGCAATTGATTGTGTAAGTATTCAAAAAGGTTGAGAAAGATTTTCATTTGAGTATTACGGATAGAAAATAAGGATGGCATTTTTTTTCTCAATGCTTTTCTGAATAACAATGAAACAACAATAAAATAATGTCTAGATCAGTAATATATTATGCAGATATGAACAGTACATTCTCAAATAATTTTCTTGAATTTATGCACAAAAGCGGTTTTTAAAAATTGTTATGTAAAAACTAATGATTTTTCTGTGCAATTTCCTTTACAAAAGAATATACTTTATCAATTAAAAAAGTGTGTGAAGTTGCAGATAAGATGAGTTACCTACAAAATAGTTCCTGCTACCTGGTAACTGAGAAAACAGGCTTCATAAGATTTTGAACTTGAATCTATCTCAGGAATCATTTTAAAAACCCAAGTATAATTGTCTCTCCCTTTCTGCTTCCTTTGGATTTTTAATCTACTTGTGCAGCTTTACCTCAGGCAGTCAGAATTCCCCTCTATTTCACCTTTTGAAAAAAACCTCCTCTTTACCTAACCTTTACACATCTTTGTAATTTCAAAAAAAAAAGTCTTAGCAGTACATTAATTGAGCATATTGGTTGTATAAGTACTTTTGCTTACTCTGAACATAATGGAGGTGTTAATACATTTCCTGACTGAAAAATTTGTAAAGATCTGAACTTTTTTTTGAATAGTTAAATGCTCCCAAATAATTCAGTTAGTTGCTTATTTTAACTTGAACACTATATTCCTGAAAAGCATATGTGGTCACTTTCAAAGGAGTATTTTAGTCTCAGAAGATTAGATAATTCACAGTATACTTAGAAGCTAATCAATTGTTCATGTCTCCCCTTCATTTTAATGATATATATACACACACACACATATATATATACATATATATGTGTGTATATGTATATATGTATATGTATATATACATATATATACACATATCATGAACAAGATATATATATACACACACACACATATATGTAAAATCTTGTTTCAAAAAATAATATAGTCAAAGCAATCATATTAGAAACCCCTATCTTAATACCTCAGACATAAAATATGATTGAAATGTTAAAATCAGGAGAAATTGGTGGAATTATAGAGACTACAGTTTGGAAGTTACCTCAGAGGGTATCTAATTTAACTGGCTGCCTTGTAGATTGATGCTTTTTGAAAGGCTCAGAAGTAGTGGTTGTGCGGTTTCTGCTTGAATACCTCCAGGGAAAGGAAACTCACTCCTCTAATATATAATTAGGTTTTTCAATTTCTAGAAAGAATAATTATAAAACTCTTAATACTTTTAAGATCTATTTTATAACTCAAAAACAAGAAGTCCCATATTCTTTAAAAATGTAACTTTCCTCTTCATAGCTTTAAAATTGGAATCAAAATGTGCATCACAGGGCCTCACTGAGAGGGAGTAATATTCAGTCCCAAACGTAAATGGTATTTGACATTACCTGCTTTTGAGAGTTATTTATCTATTTTTTTCAGCTGGCAATATGGAGAGCTAGTGACCTGAGAATGTCTATTCATCTTAGAAAGTTAAGAAAAATCATATTACTTGAGGAATGAGTGACTATGTTAATGTGTGTGAGTGAGTGTGTGTTTGTGTGTGTGTGTGTGTTTATATACATGTCTCCATCTGTGTGGGTGTGTCTATATAAGTGTTTATGGTGTGTGTGTAGAAGTGTCTCTGTATGAGTTATGAAAGAGTGAAAATAGATTTATTGTTAGTTCTGACTTCTTCCTTGAATGTCATGTAAACTTAACCCGAAGTAACTTTTAGCAATAGTTATATCTGCATCTTTGAGTCAACTGTGTTATTACTGGAAATGCACAATGATGTGGATGAATCTCAACATTATCATGAGTAAAAGAAACCACTTTCTAATGTTGCTGGCTACTAATTTTAAAAGGACATTTCTATCATATTCTGCAATGTTCTAAATGTACGAGGTCAGACAATTACATTTGCAATCTCATCCTAGAAAGAGTATACATAACTCACTGCGGAATATCACTATGGTCCCCTTCAGAGTGCTCCCCTTGGGAAGCTATGCACTGATGCCAGCACTAGTCCACCTTTCAAATAAATTTTGGAACTCTTGTTCTGGAATGGCCATCAGAGCTGCTGTCATATTACTCTTGATGTCCTGAATGTCATCAAAAGGTATTCCTTTCAATATTTCCTTTATCTTCCAGTAAAGAAAGAAGTCACTGGGGGCCAGATCAGGTGAGTAGGGAGGGTGTTCCAATACAGTTATTTGTTGACTGACTAAAAACTCCCTCACAGACAGTGCCAGTGTGAGCTGGTACATTGTTGTGATGCAAAAGCCATGAATTGTTGGCAAAAAGTTCAGGTCATCTAACTTTTTCACGGATCCTTTTCAGCACTTTCAAATAGTAAACTTGGTTAACTGTTTGTCCAGTTAGTACAAATTCATAATGACTAATCCCTCTGATATTAAAACAGGTTAGCAACATCTTTACAACAAGTTCGTGAACTTAATTGTCAGACCGGTTCTGCTTTTCAATAGCTCCATGTTTGTGGCACTATTAAGAACTGGAAATGTGGTTAATGTGATTAAAGAAATAAACTGTAAATTGTATTTAACTTTAATTAATTAAAATTGAATGTTAAATAGCCACATGTAGCCACAAAATTGCATTTCCTGTTTTGGGTGGTAGTTAAATGGTTGTGTACAATTGTTAAAACTCATCAATCTTAAACCCTAATAGTTTATTAAATTTACATTATATCAGAAAAAAGGCAAAGAAGTTTCAGAGTTTTTTTTGTGAAAGTTTCCAGTAAATAACAAACAAAAAATAAAACTTAAAACATATAATGCTATAGTTTTCAGGGTATACTTAGGAAGGTAAGAGGAATAAAACTCTATCTAGCCTTAAAATTTAAATAGACCTCAACAAATTAAACTAGAGCTTCCAGACACTGCTTGGTTTCTGTTTGCCCCAGCCTTTCTTAATTTTTTTTAATTTATTTATAAGTTGAACCACACCGTATGTCTCTATTACTACCAGTGAGTGACCTATGTGATCAATTGCATTGCCTTAAGTAACCAGCAGATATCTTGGGTGTAATTGTCCACAATGGCCAACCTATAATCAGAGTAGTTTTATGAGCTCCAGCTCTCTTACTCCACTCTTTCCATAGGAGCCCCAGAAAATCCTAAAATGACTAGTGACAAGATATGAAAGGGTTTGAGATTTTACCTTAGTTGCAAGCTAACTGTTTAGCCTGTCACAATTTTATGGTTGCTGGCAGAAAACATGAAGCTCCTAGGCCAGAGACATAGGACTTTATTACTTACAGCAAAGCAGGAAGATTGAACTTCACGTTCACATGGGTACTTTTTTCTTTCCCGCTCCCCTGGTGTTGGTGTAGGCCAATGTTTATAATGGCCTACAAGAAAACCTGCCCAACTTTTGTGCTGGAGAGAGACTTGATCTCCATCTTCCAAGGCTGTTCACTATAGAAATATCTTTGAAAAGATGGTCTGGAACAAAAGCTGTCATTGTGTATTTTTATGAATGTGCAGTAAAGAGTCTACTTTGCAGATCTGAGTTAGCTATCCTTAGAAAGTCCTGCTTGCTTGCAAGGTGGACCCTTGGCTGGCATCTAGGGACATGAACGGTAAGCAGTTCTCTACACTGACATAAAATTATCTGTACATTATAAGAGTAGCTCACTGAAACTAGATTGTAAAAACTGAGCACCCGTTTTCTTTCTGGGAGTCTGGGATTTTGGTACGTGTGTGGCAGAAGCTGCCACCTGACCAGCTCTCAATAAAAACCCAGGACAATGTGTCTCTAATGAGCTGCCCTGTTTCACAGTCACATTTCACACATTTTGTCACTACTAGTTTCTGGAGTAATTGACTCCTGTGTGACTCTTCTGGGAGAGGATTCTTGGAAGCGTGTGTCTGGTTTCCTCTGGACTTTGTCCTATGTTTCACTTTCCTTTGCTGATTTGCCTTCTATCCTTTCACTGTAATTTGCCTTCTATCCTTTCACTGTAATAATATATATATAATATATATATATAATATATATGATATATAATATAATATATTATGATATAATATAATATATTATATTATACTAATATAATGCAAGATTATGTTAATATAATATAAGATTATATTAATCTTATATTAAAGATTAATATAAGACCCAACCTTATTTTACTATAAGACCTGGTCTTATAATTAATATAATATGATATGATATGATATAATATAATATAATACTGGGTTCTATATTAATGTTTGCTCCAAAAGACACATTAGAGCTGATTATTTGGCTAGGTCTTATTTTCGGGGAAACAGGGTATGTTATAGCTGTGAATACAACCATTTGCTGTGTCCTGTGAGTCGTCCTAGTGAATCACTGAATCTGAGGGTGGTCTGGGTGATCCCAACACAACAAGAAATGAAGAAATGCAAGAGAGCTATGAAGAATTATGTTGCAACTGCATTTTCTTGAGAATCGTGGTGCTCATGCATTGCCTGACATGCTTGTGTACTATCCTGCTGTAGCAACTCTTCCTGACCTCCACTCTCCTAAGCCTCTAATTCAGGCACCACAGGTGTAGGCAAAGATGACTTTGGTGAAGTTCACCCTAAGTGAGTCTCCGTGACACTTCACTGCTCTTCTCAGGTACCCCAAACCTTAAACTACACCCTCATCCTCTCTCCATGCAATAGGACCTTCCATGTTTCCGAAGATTGGGATTTTCCTATATATCTCTTATTATTATAATGTATTTGTCTCATATCAGGTAAATAAAACTCTACTACCTGCAGGGGTCAGCCAGATATTTGATAAATGAATCTGAATTAATGCATTTATACATTCTGAGATGCATCACTTTACAAGTAACTAGATCAGTTCAACTCAACAAACATGGATTGTGTATCATTTATGAGCCTGTCGTTATTGACGAAATGAACAATGCTTTTTAGTCTAAGTTTAAAAGAAATGGCATCACATGCTAAAAAGGCCACATGACTTAGTAATATGGTTGTTTGCCTGGAAATTAGACAAACTGGGTTCTAGGTCCTGAGTGACTTTGGGCAAATTACTTCAAATTTCCCAGTTTCAATAGTCACCTTCGTAAAATGAGAAAAATTGGGCTAGAAGTTTCCTAAAGTCCATTTCAGATACAAAATCTTATTCAACAGTAGAGTTTTTTTCTCACTCGTTACAATAATAATAATATAATAATAATAAATACCTATTCTTTAGCATGTATTATGTGTCAGGCATTATCATGAATACAATATTAACAATACCAGCTATAGCAAATATTTAATCACTGCTTACTATGAGTTCGACACTACAGTGTGTGCTTTACATTGTTTCACAGACTTCTCATAAAAGCCTGCGGAATAGCTTATTAATCTAATACAAAAATTAGAAAATTAAGACTCAGAATTAATTTGTCAAAGTCACAGAGGTACCGAGTGGATATGATATAAAGCACAGTCTTTTTAATCCCAAATTATTTCTTCTGATGGTGTACCTACCTCCAAGTAGAGAATTGAGACTCTAAAACATGTGTTATCACTACCACAAAATAATACAGGAAATGATGACCCCAAATGTTCCTCAGCTTGCCAGTATTATTCTCTACTGATATGCATCCATTTACTCATTCATCCATTTATACATGTTTATTAGATACCAAATTTTTGAAGTCACTGTGTTAGGTGAATATATGGAGTAACTTACATGTAATTCAGTTTGTTTGGTGGTACAAATAAGGTCAGATGGAATGTCACAAATATAGTAGCTGTATTTGTTTGAGCTGCCATAAAAAAGTAACACAGACTAGGTGACTTAAACCCAGAAATATATTTTCTCACAGTTCTGGAGGCTGGAAGTCCAAGATCAATGTGTTGGCAGGTTTGGTTTCTTCTGAAGGCCTCTCTCCTTGGTTTGTTGATGGCCTTATTCTCCATGTATCTGCTCATTGTTTTCCCTCTGTACATTTATGTGTCCTAATTTCCTCTTCTTATAAGAATACCAGTCATACTGCAGTAAGGCCTACCCTAATGACCTCATTTTACCTGTTTAAGGACACTATCTCCAATATAATCACATTCTGAGGTATTGGGGTTAGGATTTGAGAGTTGTATCTCTGAAGACTTAGCTTAATCATTGTTCACCCTACTCCAAGCTAGAGTTTTTTTTTTTATATTTGTTAATTGTTTAACACTAGGTTCTAATAAATTGTTGTTCCTTCCCTTATAATAAACCTTTCTCAATTACTTTAAAAAAACATTTGCATTGTGTTAGGATATTTACATAAAAATACTTATAACTTAAGAGATGGAAGACAGAAGGGGACCATTATAAAATCAGATTGAAACTATAATTTGGAAACTTATTGTTTTAGAAAATAGAAGAGTTTCACTATTAAGAGAGTATTTTTTAATCACATTAGCAAAGAGTGGAATATTTCCCAATAGCAATCACATTATACTAGAGAATGTGTTTTACCATTGTTATTAGTAAAATAACTGCATTAAATCATAGGGCCATTGTGTCTCTAAAAGAGTAATGTACTTTGTAGAATTTTTTCTTCATTATTTTAGAAGCTATATTAAACATTCAATTTCTATTCCAATGGTCTGTTGTGCTCTTTCCTTGAATTAATTCACTTCCAGTGTAACGATTTTTATTTATTTATTTATTTTTGTAAAGAAATCGTTTAGCTCCTAAAAGTCACAGGTGAGAAGCAGGATATCCCACACTAAAACACACAATTTTGTGATATTTTAGCAATTATGTAGAATTATGTCAGCACATTAAGAATACAAATATCCTGGATATTCTATATAAAGGTAAAATTTCAAACTATTACTTTTCTCATTCAATGTTATTATTAAATCCCTAATTATTTTCCTGTCATAATTTAGGTTAAATTATTTTATAGTCTCCAGCGCCCTCAAAATATGAATACAGTAATTTACCAATAAATATTATTCATTTTATTATTTAAGTATTTTGATTCACTAGTGTTAGTAAACTAAGGATTATCATTGAAACATAGAATTTAGTTTATAGGCCTAACAAAGTTAAAACATTCAGTATGAAAAATTGACTACCGAAACTCATTTTGATTTACTCTCTAGGAATCACAGGATGAAATTAGTGACAGTTTTGGAAGAGCTGTTTGTTCATGTTTCAGGCTATCCAGACTTAGTTTTGTATACTTTGAGAAACTACATAAAACAATAATGTGAAAAACTACATGTAAATAAACATACACATATTAATTAGATGCATAATTACTTAGGCAATAAATCACTAAACTTTGATCCCAAACAATTGAACTCCAAATATCAACAGACCTGTATAGTGAGCTGACAAATATGACTTCATATGTATAAGAATTTAAAATATGAGAAAGATTGATTATTCAATCTTTCCGTGAATAAAATGTAAATGCTTTTAATATGAAAGTATCATACATGATGATTATTTAGGAAAAAATGGATTTTAAATTCATACCACATACCTCAATAAATTCTGCAGAGTTTATAGAAAAAAATGTAAAAAAATAAAAGTATAATAGAATTAAAAACAGTTTTAGAAAGTATGAGTATCTTCTGGGATTTGGGAAGGCCTAAGTAGCAGATATAAAAACCATAAAGGTAAAAAAATTGATGTATACAATCATACAAAATTTAAGTTTTTAAAAGCAGTATTGCGTTCAATAAAATAAGGAGATAAGGCAAAATTTTGAAAACGTTATTTCTATCTACATATAATACGTATAGAAAATAGTAATTTTAATATAAATATATAAGCTCAAAGACTACCAACTTAATCTAAGTACACAGCATATATGAATGAGGTATTTAAAAAAGAAAATATACAAGTCACAATTAATAGTTTTTTCTATCTATTGAAAAAATACAAATAAATTACTGCTTTCTTTAAGAAAACTGTATGTAGAGTAAAATTTGTCTCCACCTAAATACATACTTCTTGTATATCTAGTCTTGGACAGTTTGAAAATCATGCTTTCATTAATAGAAATAAGAAATTTAAGAAGAGAAGAGTTGTGGAAAAAAGATTTATTATGTTTTGTTTATGCTAAGATTAAGAAAGAAAGGAATATATAGTGGATATTGTCAGATTGGTGGTTAGAGATTTAAGGCTGGAAATAAGGAGGTATTTGAAGGCTTCTGATATATACGAGTGAGTTAAAAAGATGTATATACAGCTGGAATAGGGTAATTGAGGAAAAACATATGAGCCACTGGTAGTATACTGGAGACTTTAGTACATGGGTATTTAGAGAAGTAAAGAGTGAGGAAGTTGTCAAGATGTTGAGAAAGAACCAAGAAGCTAAGGCTGGGATGGTGTTACTAAGAAATATGGAGTAGCCCTCAGCTTCAAATATTAACATAGTACAAGAGGATATTGGTTATTAATCCATTTCTTTGATAAATTTGGTAAAAGCTATAGTAGAAGGTGTTTTAGAAGAATTGCTGTCACAGAGACTGGCTTTTATTTTCCTAGAAGCACAAAGTCCATTTCCCAACCTCCTTGCAATCTTCATAGTATCATATGCCTAGTTCTTCATAATAGAGCAAAAGTTACGGGGCGAACACAGTTAACAGCTGGTATATCTAGTCCACATACTGCCTGTTTTTCCCCCTCTGCCCCTTCTACCAAAACTCAGCTGGGTAATAATAAGATATCTGAAGGTGGAGAAATCGCAACATAGAATGAGCTTGTACCCTTGAATCAATGCTTGGAGAACTATCAAGAGAGCAACAGGACCAGGAATATCAATCTGCATTTGTTTTTCCATACATGACACAAAAAAATTGTTTTGCATCCCTGAGATTCGGGGATTTATTTGTTAACAATAGCATAGCATAGCATAACCTAGATAGATTTTAATATCGAGAAAAACTCACTGGATCTTGAAAGTATGGCATCGAAAACCAGTGAGAGAACAGTTACTATACAGGTAGCACAGTTCAGATTACAAAGGACTAAGTCACGTGTGCTTTATGAAGGTGGATTAAGGAAACAGAAGTGATTAAAGTAGAAACGTATTATTTTAAAATCTGGATTTGAAAGAAGAGAGATAATTTGAAAACTTGGTAGGGAGCAAGGGAATTCAAAAGGAATGGCAGCAGCCTGGATATAGTGAATGTAATATGCTAGTCTTTATAATTGAGAGTAATGCAGTACCATAAACCTAGGGGTTCTATGGCTGTTTGACGAATACATGAAAATAAATAAAATAACTAAAAGGAAATTTGTTTAATTTTTTTTTTGGATAACTGTTATCCAAATGGTAAAACAATTAAGAAAAAAGAAGAGTGAACTGAAATTCAAAAGAGTGATAAAGATGAGGAATGCCACTGAATTTGAAAAACAAAAAAAAGAAGTTGTTAGTACATGTTTTCACAATAAGGATCTAGACCAGGAGCAGTATGGGGAGCAAAGAGCATGTTGGTCCTCTCTGTCAGTTCCGTAAACAGAAAAAAAATAGGAGAACAGTAAATTGTTTCAGAGTTGGTTCCAAGGATAAATAATGTTATCAGGATATGGCAGGTTTTGACACGTGAAAAGATGAAAAGAGTTTTTTATGTAAAAGATCAAATATCCTGGAAGGATTGGTTTACAATGGACTTTCAAACAGCAAGTAGAAGCTGTCAAATTTCAGGCTGAGTTGAATAGGGATGATAATACAGGGGAACATAATGTGCGATTTATAAAAAGGATGTCTTACTGTGAGCTTTCCCTTACTCTTCCGTCTTTCCTGTTGCCATTCACTTTTGTCACCTTGTTCTGTCTGAATAACTATGGGGGAAAGGAAAACAAGAAAAGACTGGTGTTAACCTTGTTTTTTAAACATTATACAGCATTATCTTTGAGAAGATGACTTGATCTCTTTTCCTTAGTTTCTTCTTTTGAAAAACTTATCACTTTACTGATTGACACCTAGCACTACTGTAATTTAAATATCTTACTGAATTATTTGAACTAAATGTCCAGTATCAAAACATATACTGTAAAATTTATTTTGAAAAGTAGAACATCTTCTCAACCATGTGGGATTAAGCAATATAAGTGTCATGATCTATAAACCTGGTGAGGAAAAAAACAATTTAACTTTCCTTCTAGGAAAGATTTGCGAATATATAGAGGCATAACTGTGACTACACCATAGGAAAGAGTCAATGCCAGTAGTGTGGGGAGAAAGCCAAATACCCATGTCTATTGAATTCACTACCCTTTAATTCTTACCAATATAACTTTTCCAAGGAATAATAAATGAAATGTATTCATGAAAGGATTAAGTAGACTTCCTTATAAATAATCTGAGGAAAGTGAAGCCCAGTATTTCTGGCCCCATGTATAGGGACAACAGGAAAACTAAACCTGATAATGGAGAACTAAGACTAAATTGACAAGCTTGAACTTATTCTATAAGGCCAAAATCAGTGCTCTTCTCAGAAAACCTCATGAATGAATAATTGTTAGTCTTCTAAGTTATTGCTGTTCTATAGGTAGAAAAAATGTTGAGTAGTTTCAAACTTATATTTCTAGGGCTTCAAAGCGGGATAGAAGAAACTACTAGGATGTGACACTGAGCAAATAGGCATAAAATGCAGAATGATTAAGATTACCACCAATAGTGATACATTGTTATTAGCATGTACTCTTGATATGATGTGATGAAAACAACACCTTCAATGTTTCTTTCCTCCCTGAAACACATAACCCCAATCTAATCATGATATATGTGGCAAATGAATCCCAACTGAGGAACTGAGGCACATTCTACAAAATACCTGATATATATATATATATATATATATATATATATATATATATATATACACATATATATATATATATGTGTATATATATATATATATATATATATATATACACACACACACACACACACAATATCAAGGTCATCAAAAATAAGGACAGTCTGAAAAATTGTCACAGCAAGCATTAACCTACTGAGAATGACTACTAAATTTAATGTAGTAATCTGAATAGGATCTTGGAAAGCATCCTGGAACAGAAAACGGACACTACGTAAAAACTAAGAGAATTTGAATGAAGTAGGATGTTAGTTCATCTTAATATATCAATATTAGTCCATTAATTGCAACAAATGTACCATTCTAAAGAAAGATATTAACAGGAGAAACTAGGTGCAGGGCATATCGACTTTCTGTATAACCTTCTCAATTTTTTTGTAAATCTAAAATATAACACTTAAATCCAGTTCTTAAAATACAGTGCTTTAGAAAAGGTACACAAGATCTGACAACTAAGTTCATGAATTGTAGCGACGATGTGGCTAACCTTTTTTGATATCAGAGGGATTAGTCATTATGAATTTGTACCAACTGGACAAACAGTTAACCAAGTTTACTATTTGGAAGTGCTGAAAAGGCTGCTAGAAAAAGACGAAAATGACCTGAACTTTTCACCAACAATTCATGGCTCTTGCATCACAACAATGCATCAGCTCACACGGCACTGACTGTGAGGGAGTTTTTAGCCAGTAAACAAATAACTGTATTGGAATACCCTCCCTACTCACCTGATCTGGCCCCCAGTGACTTCTTTCTTTACCCGAAGATAAAGGGAATATTGAAAGGAAGACATTTTGATGACTTTCAGGACATCAAGGGTTATACGACAGCACTGATGGTCATTCCAGAAAAAGAGTTCCAACATTGCTTTGAAAGTTGGACTAGGCACTGGCATCAGTGCATAGCTTCCCAAGGTGACCGTAGTGATATTCAGCAATGAGATATGTAGCACTTTTTCTAGAATGAGTTCACCAACTTAATTGTCACATGTTTGTATGTATAGGCGAACCAAGTGTCCTCAGCTGACCTGAGGAGGAAAAGAAGAGATAAAACTTCATCTGCACATGACCTAACTTTCTTGATTCTGCTCTGGCGTCCCTTTCACTGTTTTCTTGAGGTCTTGTTTCTTCTCATACAGGCCATGTCTTTCAAGTCTATGTTTGGGTTCTTTTTTCTTTGAGTAATGTAAGGAATCATAAATCATGCCAAAGCTAGTTGTCTTACCCCAACCAAAATGGGTCTGAATCCAAATGCAAAGATGACATCTGGGGTGGTCTTGTATATTTTGGCTAGTTTTTCCTGAATTTCTGTCTTAGATACTGTTGCTTTCCCAGGGCGAAGGGCATCGATGACCATTTATTTCTGTTGAAGTAGTCTATTGGTCATGAATTTCCTGAGCCAGATAGTTACTGGGTTGGTCATTATGGCAGCTGATCCTCAAGCAGCCAGGGAGGAAGTAAATGTAAGGCATTCTCATGAATGCAAAAAACCCAAGAAAGGAATTGGGATTGAAAAATTTTAGAGCTGGAGGAGACATTAAAAGGCAAGTCTGATCCATGAATGCTTTCTGTGATTTTGACAAACTGTGTAATTACTCCAGAGAAAATGACTGGGGGGAGGGGAGGACACTTTTTTGAGTCAGTTACTTGCTCCTCCTCTAGTTTTCCCATAGTTCCCTCATTCAGTATCATAATTCCCACTTAAGACTGCCACCTTACTGCTCCCTGGGTATTGTGTGCCCTCAGGATATCTGTTACACACATCCACTTCTCCTGCCTTCTTGGCCTGCTTTTCTCTCCCTAAGCAATTTGTCTTCTATAAGTGTCATTAAATATGTTCATTTTATTTCCTATTCCCTAGAATTTTGTTCTGGAGTTAAAGTAGTATTTTGCAAAGATGTTAATTAACACTGGTTTATTATGTCTATAACCACAATTACATATACCACATTTACATTTTGTATTAATACTTGCAAGTCATAAATCCTAGAAAATGCCTTTCCCCAAGATTATGGGGTATGAGGCTAGAATTTGAGGAATGACAGACAGTTTGGGAAAAAAAAGTAAAAAAAAGCAACTATGCAGTGTGAACATGAAGCAAAGACTGAAATCAGCAAAGACTGAACTAAGCATTCCCTGAGAGACAATGAAGATTCCCTTCCTAGTGATTAGGAAACCATAACTAAAAAGTTGCAGTAAAATACGGCATTCAGACTCACAGGTGCCATAATAGGCACCTAATTAAATATTTTAAGTTTCTTGTACTCATGGTGGCTTTTGCTCTAGGATATCTTAAAGGCACAATTAAGTCAATGATAGAAAAACCTAATTCTGAAAAAAATTCTGGTTGGGAGAAGTTTAGAATTATTCATGTCAAGCACAATTATTCACATAAATTAATTATAATTATTTATTAATTTATACAATATAAACATAATTTATCATATTTATAATAATTATTTACTCATTCACTATCAAGAGCTTTACATCCATCATTCTCTACTTTCTATTCTTCAAAAATAACTCATCCATCCCTGCCTCAGGGCTTTTGTACTTGCTATTTTCTCTCTCAAGTGTTTCTCACTAGGTTTTTGCATGGTTAATTAATCTTCTCATGGATGCCTCTCCCTACGATCATTCTGTCCAACTATCTTTGGTGCAGGTAATCTATAAGAAGTTATCTCAAGATGCAAGAGTGATGGAGCATGGAGAGTGAGAGACGAAAGGTAGGGGAGCCAATTAAAAGTATGTTATGTGTTGATTATGACTATTGGAAACAGATTTAAACCTGCTCTGACACTCCTCTCCAAGGAAATATCTAGATTGTGCTTTGGAATCGTCCCATCAAAGGAAAGAAACTGGACTGTGGCACTGATCCATCAATCCTGTCTCTTGTCTTAGGAATGTTAACTTCTCTCTTTTTCCTGCACTTCTAGCTTCTCTGCACATGGGCCCAATGAAGTTCAATGGCTTCTAAGGCAGCTCTCAGGAGAACATACAGAGAGATAGATAGGCAATTAGATTCAATGGGATGCTAACAAGGGCTCAGTCTACTGGAGCTGCAGCAGAGGGGACTGGTGCAGGCCATAAAAGCACAAGCTACATGAATATAGTCAAACCATTCAATGAATCAATTGCTTTTCACTTATGGTGTTTTATTTCTTTTACTGCCTTACCACTTTCTGAAATTATTTATTTACTGTTAACAATCCAGCTTCTCCAACTCAAAGGCAAGCTTGGTGAAAACCAGGACATCATTCTGTCTTGCTGATTACTCTCTGCCCACAACCTAGAACACTGCTTAACACATAAGAGACACTCACTATGCATTAGTTGACACATTTAATGAATGACTATTCATAAAAGAAAAGAAATGGGAAAAGCTCCAGGCAAAATTCTAACAAATTTAATGCCATGAGTATTGCCTAAATCATAATCTAAATACCTTAGCCTGACAACCAAGCCTCCACAACAGCACATCAAAATGTATTTCCAATCTAATGAAGACCTTCTACACTTTAGCCTTTCAAACTAATCACTGTTATTTAATAATTTTCTCCTTCTGAGAATTTGCTGATGCTATCGCTTCTCTCTAGTATTATTTCACGCTGATTTTTTCTCTTTAAAAATTCACCAATTCTTAAAAGTCCATCTCAAGTGCACTCCCTGTGGAAAGGCCACCTCACTACCTAGTGTTACTTTATCAGTCCCTTGGGTTTCCATAACATATTCATCTGCTTTCCTTTCCTTTCCTTTCCTTTCCTTTCCTTTCCTTTCCTTTCCTTTCCTTTCCTTTCCTTTCTTTTCCTTTATTTTCCTTTCCTTTCCTTTCCTTTCTCATTCTGCCTTGCTTATAAATCTGTGTCTATGCCAGATAGACTCTTAAAGGCAGGAACATGGCCATACCACTTAAATCCTTTCTGAAAGAAGATGGGTAATAAGTAATTATTATTCACCTTTGTATCTCACTTCCATTTGCCTAGTCTAATGAAGGGCCTCTGTAAATGTTAATTGTTCTAATGATTTAAGTCTAGATACTTGAAAGAAAGTCCAAAAGAGCAACAGAGGGTGCATAGCCGAAAGTTACAAGTAATAACCAAGTGCCAGCAGCTTTTCAGAGTAAATTATCTGTCAATCTCTATTTCTGTTGAGCATATCTCATTTCTATTTTTCCCTGGTGTTTACTTTTCAAACCATATCAAATGCCACAGTCTTGGGATGGGGTTGAATGTTCTCTATTCGAATAATTTAATGGGTACCTTAAAGAGTAGAATGCCATTTCTTCCATTGGAATTGAAATCTTTTGAGTAAGCAAATAGCTAATGGCGTGTCTAAATGACCATTGTTATTTTGTGGCCTTTTTCTTTTCCAAAATTGAGATAGCTGTCTCACTAAGTTTTAGCTCTACAGTTTGCAATTTGCAGTTAACTTATTAGTGAGGGATTTAGTTGTAAGGAAATTAAATATTGAATGTTCAGTTTGGGGGTGATCTAATAGAGCTGGTGTATTGTGGTGGTTCTTAATAAAGACATTAGATTTGATAGAGTTTTCTCCAGCTATTGGTGTTACGTATCAGAATAGTACTGACTTGTCTTACTCCACAATTATGTTTTTATCCACTTTCAAATAATCTTTTTTTAAAAATTATTAAGTTTATTAATTCCTTTCCCTTAATGAAGTTTGACTTTTAAGCATTCAAATATGCACTCTTATCATATAATGAATTCCTGATAGCTGAAGACAATGATGAGTGCCTAGGTCCCTGACTCTAATTATTTTCTCCAAAAATAGAGAACAACAAGGAGAGGGAGAAAGAAAAAAAATAACACTACAGAAAAAACTCCCCATAACTTCAAGACAAAAAATGCCTGAACACCAAATTACCTGAGAATAAAAACAGAAAAAACGCCAAGTGGCATATGATCTGTAATGCTCCCTCCCATGGGAGTCCGAGGTGAGCAAAGGCAGATTGAGAAAAATGTGGGGGGTGGAGAAGAAAAGAGTAATCAATAGGGCCTATGTCTGATCCAAAACCATAATCACAAAGACTAATTCATCCTTAGTATAAAAATACTACAAAAAGTGTTAAGGAAGACAAGAGAATCGATAACAGCGAGATAATTAATAGTATATGCCAACTGAATGAAATATTGTAGCTTCTGGAGGAAAAAAGAAGATGGAAAAGGATAATTAAAGGCACCTTTTGCAACTAAGTGGTTAAGAGAAAAGAGATAACACGTGAAAATGTATGGTCATGAAACACAAAAGACAACCAAAATTTTAAAAGATACAACTTGTCCACTTGTTCATCCATCATAATAACTGAAAACAACAAAAAATCCACTAAAGGACCTTGATTTTGCTATCTCTACAGAGGAGAGTTATGATATAGGAATTTTAAAAGTCCCACCCATAAGAGAAAATTTATCAAGAGATACTAAATAAATTAATCAGAAAACAAAAATTTAAATTGCATCAACTGAGGAAAGTTCCTGCTAGAAAAACAAATAAACAGATAAACAAAAAACAACCATAAAGCAGAAGAAACTTGTAAGAAAATTTCCAGAGAGAAATAAATATACAAAAAAAAAAAAAAAAAGTTAGCATATAAAAAATATTTGAAATCAGAAATTAAAATACTAAGGAAAAAATGGTAAAAAGGTAGGAAAACATTAAACTAGCACTGATTAAACACAAGAAAGAATGGGGAAAAAAAATAACAGAATTTTCTCAGAAATGAAAATGAAATAAAGAAGGAAAAAGGGTCAGAAAGCAAGTAATGAAAATGGAAAGCAGTCAAAGAAAACACAACATTTGTTTTGTTGTCAACTCTGAAGAAAAAAAATAATAGGGAAAAAACTGAGTATTTAAAACTTGACTTCAAGAAAACTTTCCAAAATTAACAAAATGTTTTTTAAAATGTGTTTGAAAGGTCCATCATCTTCTTGAAAAAATAAACCCCAAACTACTCAGAGACATATCTTATAAAATTATTAGGTTAAAAAACATAAAATCCATAGTATTTCAAGCAAACAATGAAATGATTTTAAAAAGCAAAAGAAAAATAATTTAAAATCTCTAGGATTGATGAAAAACAGCATGAACCAATTGGCAGCAATTTGGCAGTGTTTTCTTTAACTCAATGAAATAATATCTGAACCAAGTATTTTATACATAACCAAATTGTTTTTCAAATGCCAAGGCTATTGAGAAAAAATTCAGGTTTCAAAATACATAGGAAATTCTGCATCCCCACACTCAGCTAAAAGTATCCACTAAAGGATAAGCTCATCCAATCAAAGAATGATTGACAAAAATCCGAAAGTGGGAAATATTATATATATATATATATATATATATATATATATATATAGAGAGAGAGAGAGAGAGAGAGAGAGAGAGACAGAGAGAGACAGAGAGACAGAGAGAGAGAGAGAGAGACAGAGAGAGAGAGACAGAGAGAGAGAGAGAGACAGAGAGAGAGAGAGACAGAGAGAGAGACAGAGAGAGACAGAGAGAGAGAGAGAGACAGAGAGAGAGACAGAGAGAGACAGAGACAGAGAGACAGAGAGACAGAGACAGAGAAAGAGACAGAGAGAGAGAGCCCAAAGGAGGGATGAAGGTGGAATTTATCTTGGAGAATTTTAGCAACAAAATAAATATGAGATAATGACTTATAACTCATAAAATAAACAAATCCATTATTCCAAACTGATGTCACTAATAGAATAAGTACATGAATGTATAGATATAAGAATAAATAAATAATTAGTAGGAACAATTATTCCTTATAGTAGACTTCCAATTAATAAATGTAGAAAAGTTGATGGACATAGAAAACCACCATTAGAAAGTCACTCCAGTAATAATTTTCTAGGCAAAAATCATAGATAAAACCTATGATTAGTGAGTAAGATAGGATGAAAACAGGATATTTAGATAGTCTTTGAAGTATCTCCAATAACATATGTATTAAACACAAAGGAAAATAGTAACTTTATAGTGGAGAATCCTGGTAGATACCACCTAAAACAAGATATCAAAGTTAACCTCCCCTATTATAGGATGCAACATCATCAAGTATCTCTTGAAAGAATGACTGGAGAAAAAAAAGCCATATACCTTCTTTGATATTTGTTCTAACAATGCGTAATTTCAACCTAATCATTTGGTAATGTAATTATGGAATTTTGCTTAGTACCCTCAAAAAATTATTAACCTAAATGAATAAAGTTTTAAGTTCTATCAAATGGTTTATAGGCATTTACCTAATTTGGTTATCAATATGCTAGTAATTGAGAAAATAAAATATGTCAAGAAAACTGTTATATCGATAAACAGAGAAATGTTTTTGCCTAATACTTTAGAAATAGAGAAAAAAAAATGTTGGTTATTGAAACCACGCTATGGGGTGAGAACTATATATAATTTGTTATCCTTAGGCTTAAGTATACTGAAGTCTACACACGTGATATATTAACATATACTTAACATCAAAGTGATATTAATTTTCAATTATAATTCACAGAAAACTTCCCATACCAAACTTATGGGTGGGCATGAATAGCCTCTATTGAATTTCCAGGCAGCTTTATTTATCACATTCTCCAAGTTCAAATGATCTTTTCTTGTGTACCTATCTCTTTTTTCTTGTTCAGATTGAGAATGAGTACTTATTATCAAAGTCTACATTTACAGTCTTATATATAGCAAGAGTTTAACCTATTTTTGGTGTATGAGAATTAATCAGAGGAAGTCAGGAAAGACTGGAAACATAATTCTATACATATGCATAGGAAAGAAAACAAATGAGGACCTTTAAAAATGAAGTATTTCTAACCTGTAATAATTTAATTTTTTTTAGCCTTGAGGTTTTGTTTCATAAACAACTTAAAATTTGAAGTCTTTCTTTTGTATGTAAACAGTATATCTTATTCTGTTTTCTTTCTTTCTAACACAAGCAAAATGCTACACAGATTGTGAGTGATGCAAAAAACAAAGCCTAGAAGCATATTTACTTCCCTCTAAGCTATGGTTAATCACTAATTTCCTACCAATAGTGAGCAGAATATAAAAAAGTGCAACAGAGCAGATTGGCTTTCTGAGTGGCAGTGTGAGGACCTGAGTGAAGTGTTCTCCCCAAAAAATAATCAAAATACTGGCAAAAAACAAACCCCTAAAATTAACAATTTCAGACTTCTGGAAATTAACCAATGAAGTAAAATAAACTGAAAAACCAAAACTGTCTATTTAAGAAAAACCTATTGAACCTGTAAGAGAGCATTGTTTGTGGCATTTCAACTTGTGTCTATTCCCATACCCTTTCAATTTCCCCTCCTACTCCATCTCCATGGTACAGTAGCTCTAAAAAAAAAAAAAAAAAAATAGTCTCATAGCCAGTAGAGAGTACTAACCTCTTTTGGACCTCAATTATAAGACCTATCTTCTAATAACAGTGACTATTTCCACCAAACTCCATTTCCAAGGTATTTGACAGAACTCAGAGCTTGTCTCAGTAGGAGGAGGAAAAGGTCTATGCCTGGGGCATTACTAAAAACTGGCAATCACAGCAACATCACAGCCACCCAAGGCTGTGACTTCAGTTGTAAACAAGAACCCAGCACTATACCAAAAATACTAAAAGAAAGTAGTAACGAAGTAGTTGATCACAGGGGACTTTAAAAAGTTTTGACATGTTCCTGGAGATCTAAAAGGCTGCATACATGTGGAAGGCTGTATACATTTCCAGGATAGAACTGGGTTAGGAAAAGACCACAGTCATTCACCTCTAACTGACCTTAAAGCCATACCAAGGCAGGAAGTTAAAGCTAAGCCTTTCTTTATAAACTGCCTAAAGTTCAAAGATGTACCTTCTTACAGAGATCTCCTTTGCAAAAGATGGAAGGCAAGGCTTTTAAGACAATTTCCTGACCCATCAATGCCTGACTCACTAAATTATAGTGACTCAGGTGAGCTCTATAAAGCCTGGCTTAAATATATATGTATATGTATCTATAAGCTAGCAAAGAACTACTGTGTTTCCCTGAAAATAAGACCTAACTGGAAAATAAGTCCTAGCATGATTTTTCAAGATGTTATCCTCTGAACATAAGCCCTAATGCGTCTTTTGAAGCAAAAATTAATATAAGATCCAGTCTTATTTTTGGGGAAACACGGTATGAACTGCATTCAGAGAATGCAGAATATATAGAATTCATTCAGAAGAGTGGTTAAACATATAGAAGCAACAAAAAAAATACAACAAAGGTAAATATTGAGTGAAGATTTATCTAAAAACAAATCTTGGAGGAAAATTCCAATCCTGAATTCCTCTTCAGGATTCTACTCTGATACTAGAGTAGTTAAAACATATTACCAAACATGTAAAATTTTCCACAAAAATGAGATATCCTGTGTTTCATACACAGAAAAAAAAAAAAAAAAAAAGCCAACAGAAATTGTCTCCCAAATAGTCCCAAATATAAAACTCTATCAACTATATTTTTAAAATGGGAAAATTTTAAGATATATAAATTATACTTCAATAAAACTATTATGATTATAGTATAACATATACATTCAGGCGTTGATATGAAACATACTTTACACCACCACCATTGCCTGGAATCACAACAATGCCTAAACTGAGGATAATGAATTATATATAATTTTCAAAGGCCCATGTCATAAAGAACATAGTAATTTAGGAAGTTTTATGTATGTTTTAGAAATTATAAATGGATGTACACCAATCATTTTTCTGCTACCATATAGGTGAGCATTTCCATTGATGCCACCTTTAACCTTGGTGATTTTATTGATTTTCTTAGAAAAGTGTAAATTAGAACCCTTAAACATTGAATATACACTTATAGTCTATAACACATAGATTAATCATCATTTTATATCTTTGGTTTCATTGTACATAATTGTTTATGTACATGAATGTGGAAAATTAATACACAGTTTTGATCCAGGTGTGCATTTTAAATCATGGTAGAAGGTGGACTTTTTGTAATGTAACATATCGGTGTTAAAATGTGCCAATCTATAAAATACTCTGAGTGAAACTGTGTCTCAACAGGATTACCAAACTTAAAGTTTGTGGACTTATATTTTCCTCTGATAAAAAATGCCATTCATTTTTTCAGTAAAATTTAAGAGTAGAACAATAAGAGAGAATGTAATGTGTTATAACCATATTGTGAGAAAATTCACGTTCTTTTTTTCACCTCTATCATGTAATCTGTGATTAGGGTATCTATTTATACTAATCAGAGAATTTGTTTAAAAGGCAATGCTGTTTACTGGGGTAAACATATGCCAACCTGTAAAGATATAATCATACTATATCCAACTAGTGTGTGAGATAATGTACTCATATAGTTGTTATTCATGAGTCACTTGGAGAAAGACATAAGTTCTATAAAGGAAATAAAGTCGTAAAGTTTCTTCTAAATTGTAAAATAAAAATTGAAGGCTGACCCTTGCATTTGAAAATATCAAAAATTATATAAGCCATCTTGGAATGAGATAAAATACCATAAATCTCCAGGAATACTGAGTAAGTATTTGGAAAATAGAGGCAGCAGCTTGCAAGATAACATTTTAATGGGTTTATAAAATCTCGTGTCCCTAAGGGACTTTTCTTTGCTCAAGAAAATGTCATGGAGATGTATGTCTCAGACAGTGTTGATGAACAGTAGAGTTATTCATAGTTTTCTTTATGCAGTTACTGTGGTCTGTATGTCAAACAGCCTGCATGTGTTTATGATGGTTTCCTGCCAATGAAGTCAGGCTGACTTAATATATAAGAACTTGTCTTACTTCTACAGTTTTCACACACCAACTCAGAAGGATGCTTAATGTAAAAGAATATTTATGCAGTTATTCAATTAAACTTTGTAAGAAAAAATTGTAGTCAAGGATTGAAGGTTAAATGTATAGGTATAATTCACTCATTAAGCTCCTCTCTTTCTGCTTGTCCTCTTGACAGAGTCAAGAAATTGAATTATGGGAACTAAAAGAAATAACGAATATGTTTATTTGAGTGGAAATGTGTTGATAATTCACCTTAAATTAGGTAAAATAGAAAATAAGAGAAGGGTACAGAGAAGTACACAATATAATTTAGTAGCTTTATGGCTTGAAATGTTTCCACAGAATATTATTTAAAAGACTTAGCTCCCTGATGTTTATAAGGAAAAAAATTAACCCAGTAACTTCATTGTTAAGACCTCTGGAATCTTAGACAAATTCAATTTTGAAACTTCTTTCTAACATTTATTAAGTGTATAAAAATTTAACATTTACTAAATTTATTTAAATTTCTCATTCTTATTTTTGCAATTAATAACATGATGGTGATAATGTCCTACCTGACATCATAGTTGGGTGGGTTAATAGAGACGTATGAAGTCATTGTAACAACACCTGACACATAGTGAGTTTTCCATAAATGGTTGCTATGATTATTATTAAGATAGTTAATAAGTGAAGCATTAAAATAAATGAGTTTTGCCTTAGTGACCTTCATTTCCCTTTTTATGACTTTTCCTGTCAGTTCCCTGCCCCTCAGTCCTTTCCTCTTGATTACTTCATATTCCTTTCAAGGATACTGATCTCATTACCCTGTAACCAATAAAACATTTCCAATATCCAAAAAATAAATTAAGAAAACAATCCCATTTACAATAGCAACAAAAAGTAATAACCACAACAACAACAAAAAGGAATAAATTTCCATGAAATATCTGATGTGAAAGATATGTACACTGAAACCTATAAAACTTTGATGAAAGAAATTAAGAAGACACAAATAAGTGAAAATATATGAGTGTTCATGGATTATAAGAGTTAATGTTGTTAAAATGTCCCTAATACTGAAAGTGACCTATAGATTCAATGCAATCTCTGTCAAAATTACAATGCCATTTTTTAAAGAAGTAGAAAAAAAAATCCTAAAATTCATATGGGATCACAAAAGACCCTAAATAGTCAAAACAATTCTGAGAAAGAAGAGCAAAGCTGGAGGCATCACATTTCCTGATTTCAAATTATTTCACAAAGCTATAGTAAACCAAACAGTATGGTATCATTATAAAAACATACATATTGACCAAAGGAACAAAATAAATAGCCCAGAAATAATCTCATGTGTATACAGTCAACTAATTTTTGACAAGGGTGCCAAGAATACAAAATCAGGAAAGGATAGCTACTTCAATACATAATGTTGGGAAAACTGTATATCCACATGTAAAAGAATGAAATTGGACCCATATCTTACACACTACACAAAAATCAACTCAAAATGGATAAATGACTTAAAGTTATGATTTGAAACCATAAAACATCCAGAAGAAAACAGCGAAAAAGCTCCTGGACGTTGGTCAACTATAAAACAACATGGATGAACCTAGCAGGCATTATTCTAAATAAAATAAGTGAATCAATGAAGGACAAATACTCCATGATTCCACCTACATGAGGAACCTAAAATAGTCAAACTCAAAAAAGCCAATAATAGAATGGTGGTTGCCAGGGATTGGGGCTGGGGGAAATGGGAGTTGCTAATCAACATGAATAAAATTTCATTTACACAAGTGAGATTTGTTATACAACATTGAGCTATGCATAACAATACTATATATATTATGCACTTAAAAATCCTTTAAGAAGATAAATCTCATTAAAAAATAATTAAATAAATACAATGCCAAAAAACATTTAAAATGTTTGGAAAAAATTACTGATGGCAATAAATAATTGCATACGGACAAGATAGAAGAGTGATTTGGAGACTTTAATCTAGGCATGCCACTAAAGTGCTAGCATTAACTAATTCTTAATCTTTAGCAAGTCATTTAACTATCTAATTCCCATTTCTTCATCTATAAATAGGATAGCAAAGGTGGATTATCTGAGACCTACTTTGTCATAAACTTGAGAGTTTATCACTATAGTTTTTTGTTTTTTTTTGTAAATATATGTACAACATAAGAATCAGAACAATTCATATAGTGAATATGTTTCTTTTATGATAAACGTTGACATTTTTAATAGTGTTACAAAATACTTTTTCTTTCTAGAAGGATATTTGTAGACCAAGATAGCTATCAATCTATGGCACAGTTTTAAAGCCAAGTGAGACACATCTTCTAAGATAGAGACACTGTAAAATACTGGTAGGTAAAAAAAATGTGACTTTTCAGTCAGCATAGGAAATACTGAGTGTTTAGTGATATGGGAGTCCTCTATCTGATCCCAGGAAAATCCTAGGATAAACAAATATAGATAGATAATACGTAGATACGTAGATAATAAGTGGCAATTATTAACTAATACTGTTAAAAACTGACTTCTCTTTAATTTATATAAATTTCAGTGATTTATGACATTGTAATATCTTACGTATAAAATTGATGTTGAGCCAGTAAGTTTTTTGTATTATGCTTCTGTAACAAATAACCTCATATTTTCAGTATCTTAATAAATAGCAAAGCCTATTTCTCACCTATATTGTATGTCTGATTCTATAGATTGGTTGTAGATCTGATTTGCAAATCAAGCAGTATGGATACTGTACATGCTGATTTTGTAGCACAGGAAAAGTACAAGGCAGATGGTAGAAACACAGTGACTCTTACTGCTTCTACTTGGAGGTTGTGTTTATACATCACACTGCTCATGGACTATGGGCCAAAGTAAATCATGTGGCTAAGCTTAACATCATTGAGTAAAAGAGGCATACTACTTCCTTAAGGGTAACTACAAAGGACATGGCGATATGTGGGTATGATCTTTTCAAATGAAAGGGGATTAATATTCAACAAATAATAACAATCTACCATGATTACTTTTTCCCAACTTGATATTCTTAAGGAGGCACAATTTCAATGGTATCCCATGTATTATTTCAGAGGGATAGATTTTTGTTTATTCACTTAAAAGATTTACATGTATAATACCTATTTACTTTGGAATTGTGCTAATGATGCTGATTTGATAATTGATTCAGATATTTGATGAAAAATTATAGTTCTATATTTAAACTACCGTGTTTCCCCGAAAATAAGACCGGGTCTTATATTAAGTTGTTCTCCAAAAGACACATTAGGGCTTATGTTCAGGGAATGTCATTCTGAAATATCTTCTAGGGCTTATTTTCCAGTTAGGTCTTATTTTAGGGGAAACATGGTATTTATATTTCAGGATATTTCTGACACACATTTGTTGTAATTAAAGAAATTTATTTATCCAGAATCTGAGGGTGCCTTGAATTTTGTACTCTTCAAGTTTTTTAAATGAAAGAAGTAGTGTTTCTTCTTGAGGGGGAGGAGTGGGGATTAGAAACAAAGGAGAATTTGACTCAATCTTTGTCTCATTGACTTAAAGAATAAAGTCTAAATAAGAGAAACTATGTTCTGAAAACATATGCTATGAGTAAGAAAGCAATACATCAAATTTTCATGAAAATTATTTTAATACAAATCAGAGTTAGTAATTTAGTTGATGTCTGTTCCCCCCCACCCCCACCCCAGGCAAGCTGACAGCATACACCAAGAATTGTAAATATAAGCCTTAATGTGTAAATTTCTAAGCAGAGCATGGCAAGGTAAATGAATAGACACCATTAATGTCAGTGGACGCCATGGAGTTAAATCCTTTTGTCATTTGCCTGAAAAATGAAGCCCTAAGCAAGTTTAGCAAATGGCATATTTTTCAAATGGCAAGTGATATAACAGTTTAGTCACGAACCTACTGCTCTTAGTGTTAATGTACTAATTAATTATACAAACTCTTTCCTGCCTAAAGTCATTTTCTAAACAGTTTCTAAGCCACAGCGTCTGGCATAATGAAAATCTAGGTTTTGGTTGGTCTCTTTACCCTGCTCTTTTGATAATGCTTAAAAATTGCATCCTGTATCAAATGATTTTCAAAATAACTCTTCAAAATTTATAACAGTTTTATTATTTGATAGTTCGTATTTTATGATAAAACAAAAATAAGCTGACTGAATGTGAAGAAAATTTACAACTGAGTGTTTTGGAAAGCCTAAGAAAATGTTGATTAAATTGAGTTATTTATTAGCTCTAGATCAGGGATCAGCAAACTCTGGCCTGCAGTCTATTTTTAATATAATGCTTCATTTGTTTATCTATTAGATAATATGCCTGCTACTTTCACGCTACAATAACAGAGTTGAAAGAAAATGAAAGGGGAAAAAAAAGAAAGAAGAGAAAAATAAGAAAGAAAAGAAAGGAAAGGAAAGTTTCCTTTTTTCTGTAGGGCAAAGATACCTGGACAAGTTGCTGGAGCTGAATCAAACAGCAATTCTGCATTTAGGAGTCATTTTTATTTCTCCCTAGATTCCTACCATCCCACAATATTGGAAATTCAGCCTTTTTAATGGGAAAAAGCGTCTACTCTTCCATTCATTATACATTGGCTTATCTCAATAAGAGACACATGGTTTGTCATCCATCCCTCTGTCCACATTTATCTTTGTTATAATCACAATATTTTGGTTTCTTTGACTTTGGGGTGACACAGAGTCTGAGATAAGATAGGATCTTCCATATGACTGGTTTGATAAATGTCTGCTATGAAGAACCAGATCTTCCCATATGCAAGTCCAAAGGTGAATTTGGAAGAAAAATAGTATTAAACTTGATTTTGGCGATCAGTCAAAACCAAGTTCTTCAATTCAGATCTACTAGTAATATTAAAAATAACTGATGTTTGATTTCTATTGAGTCTCAATCAAATTACTCAGTTGATGAAAATTTGGGGAGAACAAGGGTGGGAATAATCATCATTCTCTGACTCTTATACCAGCACTTTAACTCCAGCGCTCCTGGAGTTAACCAGAAATCTCCTGTGTCCCACCCTTGGCAAGGAAGAATTTTACTACCAAATGACCAATGCTTAGAAAACCCAATGTGTAAGGGAACAAAAATTTGTAAATGCAGAAAAGAGATATTTCTTTCCCTATAGCACACACTGCCCAACCCAGAAAACAGAATTTTATTTTATTTTATTTTATTTTATTTTATTTTATTTTATTTTATTTTATTTGTTTATTTATTTTTTAAATGGAAGCACTGAGAAGACAGCTACATCTCTCTAGTCTATCACTCTTATCCAGGTCAGAGGACTACTTTGTTTGGTCAGAAAGGGAAAATGACCATTATGAATGTACAGCCTAAGCCTTTCTTGTTTTTCTATTATTTGCTTTTCTGCAAATAGAAAAGGTTCTCTTACTCTCGCTTCCACAAGTTATACAAACCTGTATCAGGACCCAGAACAGGCCTAGATCCCTTCAGACTCTTTGGGGATCAAGAGCACACTGTGACTGACAAATGAAAAGAAGGTCAGGATTCTCTATGTGGCTGCATTAGAAACCCAATCTTCCGACTAATGAATTCCATACTGTAAATGCAAAGGATGGGAAGACAGGCCCAGTTTCATGCATCAGTGACTTATGCAGTTGTAAAGGGTTCCGTGATTAGGAGGACCCAGTGCTTGGTTTAATGTTCTGCTGCTATCAACGTGAATTTCTTATTTTTTTAAGCAAGAAATCCTGCATTTTCAACTTGCACAGGGCCCCACAAATTATGTCGCAAGTTATCCTGGGGAGGGGTATTAGAATTCATATTCTTTTGTCAAGTTCAACCAGAAATAAAGGTCATTTTGATTTGTTTGTTTTTCCCATGTGTGTATTCTGGTGGCTCTGTTAGTCAGTTGAAAAAGACTAATGTTTTGTTTGTTTGTTTGTTTGTTTTTGTATTTTTTTTAACCCTTACAGGAGGAGTTATCCATAAATCTCAAGTTAAGCAGTTCGCTCAAGCAGATCATCAAATGTCTATCCATGAATAGCTTTCCATAGACTCAAACTTGCATAATCACATGTCTTTAGACGTAAAACCTCAGCTCTGCTGTATAAGGTCATTCAAGGACTGTACTTCTTTTATTTTGTTACTGTGTCATTTCATGGGTTGTCCTTGACCCAATGCTTGAAACTGACATACTGCCATACATACATTTTTATCCATGGAATAGGATAAGAGAATGTCTAAGGCAAAAGGGTTCATTTTAAAAGAGATAACCTACAAATTGCACATGTAACTTTGGCCCAAGATACCATTTTCCCAACCTAATCATGACGTCATCACTAACTACTAGAAGGGAAAGCAGCCATGTTTCATGTGCCAAGTAAAATTAAGAGAAAGAGAGAGAGAGGAGGGGGGAAAAGAAAAGAGGAGAGGAGACGAGAGGGGAGGGGAGGGGAGGGGACGGGAGGGGAGGGGAGGGGAGGGGAGGGGAGGGGAGAGGAGAGGAGAAACCACAATGGAGTTACAAATAGTGCTATAATACCTAAGTGTTGAAGTACTTATTGTCGTTACCACATACATCTAAGAAGGTCCAAAATACATAAAGGATTTCTTATGTAAACTACCATAGTTAATTTTTGGCCAAATGAAACTGAAGTCCTTATCGTGACTTTTGGTCAAACTTGTTCAGCTGTGATGAGTTCATAAAACAACCTAATCAGACCAATCTCTTGTTTCTGTTCAGAACATAGCATATGCAGAAGATTCATGGCCAGTTTGATAGTAAGTTGTGATAATGTGACACTGGCCAAAAAGGATAAGAGAGATTTTAAACTCTCTAGAAATGTTCAGATCAATCCCATAGGTTTTATAGATACAAAGCAAAGCAGGGATACCTATTACAATATAGAACTTCAAGAAGTATATATTGTTTTTCTCTATTATCCGTAATATTGAGAACACATCATTCATATTATTGAATACAGCATAAACTAAGACATACTCTTGGCCCAGTGATTAACATTTATATTGGAGAATTATAATGAACTGGTTCAGAAAGTGTTTAAATTTTAAGGGTATCAGGCAACAAGCCTTCATTGGGTATAAGAAGAAAACAGTAACTTAAAGATGTAAAAGGCCTTTTATTAAGACATAAAAATAAAAGCAATGCAAGTAATCGAAAATAATGGGCTATAAACTAAATGCAGCGATTGACATCAGTGCTATCAATAGCTGTAATACAGTGTGAAATAAAAATAAAAATCACAACTTGGAAACATAAGACCACATTTCTCAGAAGTTACAAAATGAGAATAAACTCTCTTTAAAAGAGAAACCCCAGGTTCAGATGTTAGCTGACCTATATTTTCAACACACCTAATTTCTTTCTAACGATGGAAAATTTGATCTGTATCTGTGTCTATATGTAATAATATTCATCGAAAGTCAATGGTGCCAATTTCTCTATTGTGATACATATTGCTTTTTATTTTATTCTTATGTTTTCTATTTTTCTATATTGTTTGAATTTTGTATAATGAACATGTATTACTTTTACTGAAAAAATATCAATGATAACACTCAGCAAATACACCAAGATTTAAGTGTTTTATTCTAAACAATAGG
Source organism: Rhinolophus sinicus (assembly GCF_057876585.1). Taxonomy (NCBI): domain Eukaryota; kingdom Metazoa; phylum Chordata; class Mammalia; order Chiroptera; family Rhinolophidae; genus Rhinolophus; species Rhinolophus sinicus. Next base: position 44,639,976 of record NC_142515.1, read on the forward strand.
AATTCAAAGAATATTCTTTTAACTTTTATTTTTAATAATTAAAATTAAATGTATTAAAATCATTAATCATGCTGTTATTAAAAACAAAAATATATTTAATGCATATAGGTGTTTAGGTACACCATATACTTTATACTTATCTCATTAAATAGTCATAATGACCCTCTACATTAGAATATTCTTATCCCCATTTTAGCAGTTAGAAAACTGAAGTTGAGAGAGATAAATATCTCCTCCAAAGTTGCATACAGATCAGATTAGAACATAGATATGCTTTATTTTGCCCTTGAGATTTTCACTTTGCATTTTCTGCTGAGTAAAGGGACCAATTAATTCAGTCAAACTGCAAATCCAGTTGTCTTCTCTGTACATAGCCTTAGGGTGGTGAAAGCTATTTTGATTTGTATCTCATTTCCAGTAAACAGAATTTCCTTTCTCTTTTATTCATGCTTAATGAGAATGTAGAATTAAAGGTGTTTGGGAGAAATACTGAGAAAGGATTTAAATGTTAGCATTAACTGACGTAGGTGAATAGATCATAAAAAACATCTAAGTGTGTTTTCATTTATAATGCCTAGAAAAATCAGCACTAGTAAGATTTCTGTGTAAAAGTTAAATATTGTCTTGTCTCATGTGGCATGTGTGGGGAATGATTATAGTTGAGGAATAAGAAATAATTTTAGTTCAAACCCTGTTTTCCAGATGGTTCCTATGCCTGATGAGATCAATTTTTCTGCAAAAGTTTCTTTATTTTTTCCCTCAGTATTTTCTTTCCTCTTCTACTTTATGAGTGACTTTTCTTTGTATTTGGTCATTTTTGCTCCTGAAAAGGAAACCGCTATGTTCAGACCTTCTAAATAAAATCAAGTTTGCACTATTTTGGTTTCAATGAGAGTTAAACCTAAATAGGTTTCCTGTCTATGATTTATAGTCTGTTGAAAAGAACATAATGTGGAAATAATAATTAACTTCTATACAACATGCTCTGGTCAAGGTTTTCTTGATGTTGTAAAGGAACCAGAGAAAGATAGTAACTGTTTGCAAATTTCCTTTATGTGTCCTAACAGTTCACCCCACCTCTCATCAACAGGAGTTTGTGTGTTTTTGTTTGTTTGTTTTAATTTTCTTTTATTCAACCTGTTCAAAATTGCAATTGTTTTTAAATTCTGCATTTGAAATGTCATGCATCATTCAAAAATTATCTCTAAATCATCTTTTTTAAATTCTGCAGCATGCGATTTGACCTTTTATAATTTTCGTTTCATCACAAGTTAGGAAACGGAAAGGGGAAATAGTAAATGCAGGGTAAAAAAGGAAATGACAGGGAAATGAACATAAAGAGAAGAAAAAGGAAGAAAGGAGGGAGAAGATAGAGAACTAACCTTTACTCATCATTGAGTATATGACTAGGTATGTGCTAAATCACTTCATGTACATTTTTTTAATGGTTGGAGGCATTTTTACTTTGTGAAATGTTAATATAAATGATTTATATTCAATCTTAAGATATGTATTTTGAAAAAATTTCAGATATCTAAGCATATAGTTTTCATTATCTTTTAGTTAAATGTATGATATAGTTATGCATATTGTATATTACATTAAATTATCTAAATGAGCTACTTTATCCACTTTTTATTTCTAAAATATAATTCCCTTCTTATTTTTGACATAGTTTTATTTTTAAAGACCTTGTTATTAGATCTTTTTAGTCATTAATGATTTATCTTTTAAATTATCACAATTTTTCATGCATTATATTTATTCTATCACTTCTTCAAATTTTGTTTTATATTTACATTGCTTTTTTAAAATAAACTTAAATAAAATACTTTTTTTCTGATAATTAAAATGTTCGAAGATATGAGTTATTTTTATTTAAATAGAAATTACCTACATTATCTAGATCAGTGTTTCTCAAACTTCCATATGCCCATAAAATATCTGGGAATCATATTAAACACAATCATTTACCTGTCTGGATGGGACCTATGTTTCTGCATATGTAACAAACTTTAATGTGATGGAGATTCTGCTGTCCATGGAGTGTACTTTGTGTAGCAAAGATTCTAGACCATCAAGTGTGTGTGTGTGTGTGTGTGTGTGTGTGTGTGTGTGTGTGTGTGTGTATAGTAGCTTCAGGTATACATAACAATGTAATAGACATTTACACCCCTCACAAAGTGATAACTCCCCTCGCCCAATCTATTACCCCTCTGACATCGTATATAGCTGTTACATTTCCATTGATTCTATTCTCTATGCTGTACTCCACATGCTATGACCATATATATATATTTAATTGCAGTTGACATTCCATATTATTTAGCTTCAGCTTCAAGTGTACAGTCCAGTAGTCAGACATCTACACAGTCCATGTAGTGGTCTCCCCTATAAGACAAGTGTCCATCTTTGACATATTTTTTTAAATTGTCATTTAAAAGTAATCACTTGTGATTTTTTTTTTCTTTTTTGACTTTGTATTTTTCCTTTAGTCAATTGATTTTTAGTAGAGAATTTCTTAATTTTCAATTGATATTGGATTTGATTTGTCTGGCTATATTTTTCATTAGCAATTTCTCTTTTTTATTTTATGTTACATTATTAGTCATAAAATTCTGTTTTTGTGTAGCAAGTTAGATTTCCTTACAGCCAGGTTACTATATATTTTGCAAATAGAGATACAGACACCCAGTAATATATGAATTTCAGACATACAACACAATTTTTGGTATCTTATGTCTCAAATATGTATGTAGCCACAATGTGAAATATAGATGATACATTACAGAATTGTATACTTGAAACTTATGTAATTTTACTAACTGTTGTCACACCAATACATTTTAATAAAACAAAATGAAATATGCGTGTAGCAAAATCTTATTCATAGTTTATCTAAAATTTATTCTTAGCTGTTGTCCTATATTTTATCTAGCAAACATACTTTAAGGTTTAACGTAGATCTAAAATGGTGAGTTATGGACAGCTGAAAATATAAATGTCTTTGTTTTGAAAACATAAAATCCAATCCAAACCTATATATTCTGATTTTAAAATATTTTTGTGTTCTGTATATCTTTCTTAGTTTCTTTTTCACATTACGTAACAAAGGTAATGAAGAATTATAATCTTTTAAAATCATATATCTGCCAATTTGTAATTATAACCCTATTTGATTCAAGAGTTTCACACTTCTACGTTTTTGTTCTTTTTTTTTTCTTTTTTTTCCATAATATGGGTATGTTTTCAATTTTTAAATACTGAGTTCTATTTCATATCATATTGTACTTATGGTTCTCTTTTTCTTTAGTGTTGTGTATGCTATTGATCTGTCTAATGATCTATGATATAACATTCTGAGAGATTTCAAAGTTACATTGCTTCATATGCAGTATAATCATCATTTTAAGTGTATATAGGCCTTTTGACTTTTAATGTTGGAATTTTGACAATTTATACATAGAGTTACATTGAACTTATGACCTATAGTTTATATTTTTTGTCATCTTGTTTTATTTTTTTTTCTTAATGTTAAAGCTTTGCTGTAATTTCATTTCATTAGGGCTTAGATAAGTATCATATTTGATATCTTTTTACGTTTAAATTGATTGCTAAGGTAAAAACATGTTTTAAACTTAATAATTATCTATACTTCTTTTTGTGTTTGCCTAATCTCACATAATCAAAAATAATAACTTTGTATTTTACTTTATTCAATATAAGCAAATAGTTGTATCCTTCTTGGCTTCAATTAGTACCTCCTTTCCCCGTCTCTATCAGTTTATGCTAAATTGAAGACCTCTCTCATATATACATATATAGTTTTGAGATGTGATATTTTCTAATATTGTAACAAATAATATTAAATATTAACAATAGCAGTTATTTTTTCTCTATTGAATAAATATGATGCATAAAAATATATTTAAATTATGCACCATATTTATTCATAGAGAAAAAATAACTGCCATTGTTAATATTTAATATTATTTGTTACAATATTAGAAAATATCACATCTCAAAACTAAACAGCTACATATACTTCCAATTGATTAATGAAAAGAAAATATCCACCTCGTATATACTCAAATACTTCAGCAGTCACAATGGCTTTTCAATTTTGGTTTGCCAAAGTAAGTCTCCTTGGTTCCTTCTCTGAGAGCTTTTAAAAGTACTGCAGCATTGCATTTCATCTTGTTACATAGAAAACTTGAAGCTACTCTAATTTGTACTGTAGTGTTATGCATGCTTTTATCTACTTAGAGGTATAAAATCATAGTTTAACATATTATGACAAAACAAACGATCTATTGACACTGCTCTTCCAATGATCATTTTAATTGGAATTCAATGACAGTTTAATATCTAAATTAAAAACACATTCTACTGCGTGAATATTTATGCTGTAATATATTTTCATATAAATTCCATGATTTTTTTTGTTCTGTCTTCTACAATATCTTTTATGTTTCCGTATTGAAGTTCCCTGTTTTACTTATAAGTAATATATAATGTGATAGTACTTTTATGTCTATTTTGTATTGATTGAATTTTATTCATTGTCAGTTCTGCATTTCACTGTCTCCAACAGTTAGTCTACTGGTTTCTTATTCCATTAACATGTTATTTTTTTGGCGTAAAATATGTCTCTATATGTTCAAATTTAAGCAACTGTTTTCCTCTGATACTCATTGAGAACAGAATTAATTCTAGAAATCACTTTGTTCTATTTTTTAGGAGCTGCCTTTAAGAGATAAGTTTATCTCCAAAGACTGATACTTAAAAAAAAAAAAAAAGAAAATCTTATTTAGGCTATAAAGCATTTATATTGGCCTTTCATTTAAAAATTTTTTTGTCAGTAATATGTCTTTAGTTTTAGCTAATTATACTGCAGTAGCTGAAAAATTCCTTTATCTGGTTAATATATTTGCATGCTTATTAAATCAAAAGAGAATTTGAGGAAAATGTTGGTTAACATGTTGCAATACTGGATATTTGTTATTTACTTCATGTTAAAATAAATACCAAAAAGTAATTAGCAGAGAAGTTCCACCAAGCAGTTCAGTCAGACATTTCATCCTTTCAAAGCACTATGGAGTTACAGTAATGATAGCATGAAAGAAGGGAAGACCTAGAATATGAGCCTGACCATTTTTATTTCACTTTTACCGGGGCTTTTTTATTCCAGAGATTTCTAACAATTATAAAAGTAATGGCTAGGAGACTGGGATGTTAAGCAGAGTTTTCGCTAGGTTTATCGGATTAAAGGACCAAAACAGAAGTTAGGGTGATTTAAGGAGGCAAGATTCTATTCAACATCCCAGGCTTCTGATTGAATTACCAAAGATGGCTTCTCTGGAAGCAAGAAGAAACTAGTAAAATAGACCAGCACTGAGACTCTGGCCCAGCTTGTTATCATCTATACTTCTGATTAGATTACAATGATCCTAGATTAATAGAACTTCTCTGCTAGCTTAATACCAGAAACAAAATCATACATTCTCTGGAGAAAATGGTATCACTAAGTAATCAAATTGTTTTTAAAATTTGTTATGCTCAATGCTTGAGAACTAATATTAAAAAAAAAAAGTAGTCATAAAAGAAAACAATAATGACAGAAGAGAGAGGGAAGAAGAGGATGACTAGGAACAGATTTTCAGAAGATGCAAATAATGAAATTATCATAGAAGCTATAAAATCAATATGATTAATATGTGGAAGAGCTTAAAAGACAGGGTGGATAATTTTTCCATACAACATAGAATTGTAAAAAGAGAAGCAACTTGAAAATCTAAAAAAACAACAATATCTAAAATTAAGAACTCTGTTGATCAGTTTAATAGCAAATTTGACAGAGCTGACATAAGAGTTGGAGAGTTGTAAGATAAGTCAGTAGAATGTACCTAGGCCTAGAGAAATAACAGGAAGAGAAACAGAAAAGAATAAAAGAAAACTAGAAGATTAAGTGCAAAGGTCAAAAATAGGTATAATTGAAGTGCTAGTGAGGGGAGGGTGAATAGGACTAAAGATATATTTGAAGAGGTAATGACTAATAATTTCCGAAATGATGAAATCTACCAGCCACCATTTAAGAAGTGTGTGCACACACACACATATACACATGCATACACACACCCCGGCCAATTAAGAGAAGCATAAAGAATATTGCCCCTAGTTTGTTTTCTCAAGACATCACAGAACAACAGCTTAAAACAAAAATTCAAGCCAGAATAACTGAAACTCTCATTGAGCCCAGACCTTAATAGAATAGTTCGTCTCAGAATGTTTTTGAAAAATTGTATTTTTCTAATAGTCTCATCAGTAGTGGACATGAGGGGAAATGAAATTTACTTTTCCCATATAAATTACTTTCAAAGAACACACAATTATTTCGCTCATTCACAATAATGATTCTATTACCCCGTGATCACAATGTTTCTTAATTGTTTTTGAAAATTTAATTTTTAATATATTAAAAGAAAGAAGTTTTGTTCACTTTCAATTAAGAAGATACATTTAATTTGGAAATAACTTCATTTGAAAACTTCTATAATATTGTTTTTCATCATCCACATCTTTTAAAGAGTTTTAGTCTCACCTTCTAAAAACAATTATTTGTAAATATCCACACAGTTTATTTTTTTAATCTTGGAAAGCAATCGTTCATGCAGCCAACCTTTCTGCAACGATATTTACCTGTTTTACAAAAGGCTATCTTAATTACTATGTATGATACAGTTGAACAGCATTTCTCATCTAGGTTAGGAATTTCAACTGTCACATGAACAGATACAAACTTTTGATTGAATCACAGCTAACGTAGTTTTTTTTGTTACTTTCTTTATTTTAGAAACTCTAATAAACTGGCAACGTTCAGAAATTCAGAAGTTATTGAAAAAAAAACAATAAAATTCTTTTGCTCACCCAAGTCTTCTGGAAATTCAGTCAACTCTCCAGACACAACCAATGTTATAAGATTTTTTAATATCATTTCAGAGACATTGCATGTGTGTATGTTTGTGTGTGTAATATATATAAAATTTTCCTACTTTTTGACAAATGATATTCTTTAATACATATTCTTCTGTTTCAGTAATGTATTTTTCAAGCATCTCGCTGGCTTCTAAGCAACTTGTTATAGTATAATCAAACTGATTAAAATTAATTAAATGAAAAGTATACATCATTTCAAGTATCCCTAACATTATAGTCACAATTTATAAAATTCTGTGTCCTTTCTTTGTTCATATTCCAAAAGGATCATTTTGTTCCACCATTCACTTTTACTTTCACCAGTTGAGTTTTATAGTAAACTAAATCAGAAAACAAGGCGGATGTACATGTCAAACAGAGATAAGATGGCAGGAATTTGCAATTCTCTTTAATGTTTCTCACGTAAAATTAAATTTGAGTATTAAAGTCAAGATCTGTTGAGAAACATGTACACTGTCTACCATGAAGTTTTGTACATATTTTTTCCTTTTTACTTGATGATGGTTTACTAACATCAATTTGAATGCATATGTTACTCCTTCGCATACATGTTCTTTATAATCTGAAACTACATACATGTTCTTTATAAACCCATGAATGAAAAATGAGGATGAATTTAGTGACCTCATAGTCAAAAAAAAATAACTGTAGCTTGATCAACTATGAGGATTTTTAAAGTGGCGTGGGAATATATAAGGCCATTTTAAAATATTTTTAAATATATGTAGTCTGGTAACCTTTTAAATACTTATTATTCCCAAGACTAACTATCCTGGGCATCACACGTGCAAATATTATTAAGGGCCCAGTGGGAAAGAATGAAGCCAGCATGTGGCTAGTAATGTGACATAATGCAAAATATATGCTAACATGTTGAACCAGCTACTCATCTTCGGTATACTTTGCCATGCAGGAAAAAGGAAAGACAAAGTCTCCTGATACCCTAAATGTTTTAAATATATCAGAAATTCAGGTTGTTATTTGAAATCTTCTGATTTCTGTATGTCTGCCAAAGGACAGCTGATGTTTTGTGACTAGTAATTTAGGGTATGTAGCTTTATATTCTCGTGTCTTGGTGAATTCTCATAACACTCTGCCAAGTCAGGCAAAGAAAGAAATAGAAGATTAGAACCCAAGGCCTAATAAAAGATAAAAGTTCAGCAGTAATTCTCAATGCCTTAATTCTGATTAGTTCTCCCATTTGATTCATTAATTCATATTATTTAATAAAGAGTCCTTTTGATTTCCTCTACTTTGTCTGGAAAATTCAACAGGAATTTTTTTGTTATTGTTTATTTCCCTTTGTAACAGGTGTTTTTCCTTCATGCTCAGTAGCTATTTCAATTAAACTGTCAGGATATGTTTCACACTTCTCTGAAACTGGCATCTTACAGCTGAGTGTGTACAACACTTTATAAGGGAGTTTGGAGAGCCTGCAATGCATATGGAAACATTCTTTTTATCTAAATGCTTCCTAATCTCTAAATAGATAGCACTAAATAAATCCCTAATCAGGTTATAATTTTAAGAAAAGTGAAATAGCTGGTTCTAATTATACCTAGATTTAAAACTCAGTTTCAATGAGGAAAGTAAAGGACGTTAAGTTTTGCTTTGTAAGCTCTTCCAGGAATGAATTGCATTGCCCTCTTGAAACAGCTCCCAGTCATCACTTTCAAAGGCACTTAATGGCTGTACTAGATCTAAATCATAACTTACATGTGCATTGATACTTGCTAGCTGTATTAAGGCCTGAGTCAGCACTGACCATGCCTGAACAAGATCAGTTTATTTGGTGGCTTCCACCCAGCTGGAAAAGGGTTGCAGCTTTCACTGTGACTATGAAAAACCACCCTGATAGAGGAGATTCTTCTAATTTACTAGATTGTTGAGTTCTTAGTTAGAGTTTTAGATGAATCCTTAAGAGATTTAAGTCGGGAATTTAAATATGGCTTGTAACAATTAAAAAATAATTGTAGAATTTTTCGGTTTGAAGACACTTGAGAGATAATATCGTCCAATCCCTTACTTTGAAGATAGGACAACCAGACACAGAGCAAGATGATTATTCCAGGTTGTATATCTTGTTAGCAGCCAAGCTGGAATGAGAACACAGGGCTCCAGGATCTAAGGCATATTTGAGGTCCTATACTGTGTTGCTAAGTGCCAGAATGTGTTCTTTAGCTATGCTAACATAAAGAGAAAGACCAAAAAAGGTGAGAAGTCAGACTTGCAAATAACATTGATATTCTTTGTTAGTTTAAGATTTCCTACAAAGTGCTTCACTGAGACTATAATGTTTTCTCTTTTACTAAAAAGCATCAGAAACAACTAATGATTCCATAAGAGACAACCAAGACAGTTTACAAACTACTACAATAACCTTCCATAAGCAAGGATTCCTTCGTAAAAGATTCTTATTTTAATGATTCTTTTGATCCTCTTCTGCAGTCAAGCTTCTCTTTTAGGTGATGTAGGTATAAATAGTTCCCGTAATATGAAACTTAAATGTTAATAAGGGAAACGACATAGGTGCAAATTATGGTTTTTCATTAGGTGTTGTTTAGGTTCAGGATGAAGTGATAATATACTTCTGATTACTATATCAAAATAGGCTCAAGGAGATGATGATATTTTATTTGTCCTTAAACAAAGACTTTTTTTTTTTCCCAGTGGGTGTAAATGAGGAGATTATTCCCAAAACAATTGTCAATGTATTTTTCAGACACAGGCAGTGACAAAATAAAGGCATGGAGGTGGAGTGGTGGCTATATATCAGGAACATAGATAATAAAAGCAGAATTTGGTTCAAAGGTAGTGTGTTTTAAAGGTAAGAGTTAAAGCTTGTCTTTGTAAATAAAGAAACTTGAGTGGCATAATATGACTCTTGGGTATTATAATATAGGAATGAAGAACCATAGGAGATGTTTAAACGGAGAAGTGATACTGATAGAAACAGTGGTCTGTTCAAAGTAACATTTTGGGTTTCTTCAGATAATTACCCAGAAGTGGTATTACTGGGTCCTTTTTTGTCACTTGTTATGGCCTTTGGTTTAAAATCTATTTTGTCTGGTATAAGTATTGCTACCCCAGCATTTTTTTTTTTTCATTTCCATTTTCATGAAATAAGTTTTTCCATCCCTTTACTTTCAGTCTGTGTGTGTTTACTTTCAGTCTGTTTCAATTGCCAGTGAGTCTCTAGGCAACGTATGTAAGGGTCTTATTTTCTTATCCATTCAGACACCCTATGTCTTTTGATTGGAGCATTTAATTCATTTACATTTAAAGTAACTGTTGATAGATATATAGTTAGTGCCATTTTATTGTTCATATTTTATATTATTACTACTATTACTATTATTATTATTATTATTATTTTGTCTTAAAGAAGTCCCTCTAAAATTCCTTGTAATACTAGTTTGGTGGTGAGGAACTCCTTTAGCTTTTTCTACTCTGGGAAGCTCTTTATCTGTCCTTCAATTCTAAATGATAGCTTTGCTGGGTAGAATAATCTTGCTTGTAGTTCACTGCTTTTCATCACTTTGAATATTTCCTGCCAGTCCCTTTTGGCCTGTGAAGTTTCTGTTGAGAAATCAGCTGACAGTCTTACGGGAGTTCTCTTGTAGGTAACTAACTGCTTTTCTCTGGCTATGTTTAAGATTCTCCCTTTGTGCTTAAACTTTGGCATTTTAATTATATTGTGTCTCCATGTGGGCCTCTTTGGGTTCATCTTGTTTGGGATTCTGCACTTCGTAGGCTTGTATATCTATGTCCTTCCCAAGGTTAGGGAAGTTTTCTATCATTATATCTACAAATAGGTTCTCAATTCCTTGCTCTCTCTCTTCTCCTTCTGGTACCTGTGATGATAGTGTCAGTATAATGATATGGTCCCAGAGGCCCCTTAAACTGTCCTCAGTTTTTTGGATATTTTCTGTTCTGTTTGGGTGTTTTCTACTATCTTATCTTCTAAATCACTGATTTGATCCTCTGCTTCACCTAATCTACTCTTGATTCCCTGTAATGTATTCTTCATTTCAGTTACTGTGTGCTTTATTTCTGATTGGTTCTTTTTTATGTTTTCTATCTCCATTTTTTTGTTTCCTATCTCTTTGTTGAAATTCTCCCTGAGATCATTGAGCATCCTTGTAACCAGTGTTTTAAGCTCTGCTTTTGATTGGATGCTTCTTTCCATTTTGTTTAGTTCTTTTCCTGGAGCTTTGTTCTATTCTTTTATTTGGGACATGTTCTTAGTCTCCCCATTTTGGCTGCCTCCCTTTGTTTGTTTCTATACATTATTCTGCTATGTCACCTGGTCTTACTAGAGTGGGCTTTATGTAGTAGGTGTGATGTGGGGCTGAGTGGCACAGATTTCCTTGTCAACAGAGCTGTGTGCTCCAGGTGTGTCCCTTGTGTGGACTGTGTGTGTCCTCCTGTTGTCAATGGGAGGGATTGACTCTTGGGCTCATTAGTTGTGATGACTGGTCATTGCTATAGTGAAGGAACTGTTGTGGAGGGGCTGAGTCTATGGAGCACGGTTTGCTTTGGCAGGGTTCTGGTGCCTACCAGTATGCCTTTGGGTATATCATTATTTACGGCTGTTGGGTGATGTTCCAGTTCAGTTTGAAGCTGGCTACTGGGCATGCCAGCCCCAGGGCCACTTGGGATGGGACCTGCTGCAGGCCAAGTTCAGCCATAGCCTGTGCCTTGCTTTGGGCCACCTGGCATAAGACATAAAGCAATCCATGCTGTGCTTGGAGGTGGCTTGAGTGGCCAAGCCACAAACTAAGGCCAGCTTTGCTAGTGCCGGGCTTAGGGATGCTCAGCCAGATGAATGGGACATAGTGATCCAGATGCTGCTTGTTTAGGTGTTGTGAACTTTTCAGAGACTTTAGGAATGTCTGCAGCATAAGCAAGGCAGGCAGTTTGTACAAAAAAGTGACTGGAAGCAGCCTGGGAGTCCCCAAAAGTTAGGTGGGGCTGGGCCTCAGAATGACCAGAGCAGAGCAAATGTATGGTATGAGCCAGGTTTATTGAGGCTCAGATATGGCGGCTGCTTTCCTTTGCATGCCGGGAAGGGGGAGGGCCCAAAATAGAAACAATGGCTTCTGCCAGCTCCTCCCTTCTGGGAGCAAGTTGCCCTCCCAGCCTTATAAGCCTTCATCCTGAAGCTAGACAACTCGGTTCCTCCCCATATGTCCCTGGTGCCTTTCGAGCTGCTGCCCCAGCCCTGGAGCTCAGAGCGACAGTGAGTAATTCTGTCAGTAAGTCCATTTGAGGGCCCTCCAAGAGGAGCACCTGGGAGTACAGCTGCCCTCTGTATCACTCAGCCACAGTCTGTTGATTTTCACAGCCAGAAGTTGTGGAGACTTCTCTCCCCAGCACTGGAACCATGGGCTGGGGAGACTGGCTAGCATTGGGACCCCTCACTTTTGTGGGGGGTATCCCTCCCAATTTTTAATGGTCACAGCAGTTGTGGGACCAGCCCATTCCACACCTTGTCCCTCCTACCAGTGTTAATGTGGTTTCTTCTGTTTGTCCACAGTTGTAGGGCTTTGGTATTCAGCAAGACTTCAGATGATTCCCAATGATGGTTGTTTTGTAGTTTAGTTGTAATTTTGATGTGGTTTTGAGAGGAGGTAAGCATAGCATTTACCTACTCTGCCATCTTAAACAGATTTTTTCTCTATTTTCTTAAGGCTTAAACTATTGACTTGAGACATTTCTTCTTTTGTAATACCTGCATTTGAGGCTAAACGTTTTCCCTATAATCAATGTTTTAGCTAAGTTCTACACATTTATCTATGTTTCATTTTCATTCACTTCAAAATATTTTAAAAATTATTTTAAGAATTCCTCTTTGACCCATGAGTTATACAGAAATGTTTTGTTTAAATTTAAAATAATTAAGATTTTTTAAAATTAAAGTTTATTGGGGTGATAATTGTTATTAATGTTACATAGGTTTCACATGTACAATTCTGTAGTACATCATCTATATATCACATTTTGTGTTCACCACCCAGAGTCAGTTCTTCTCCCATACCATATATTTAGTTATTGTTTTGTTATTGATTTTTAAACTGAAATCCCTTAACTATTATGTAGAACATACACTTCATGATTTCTATTCTTTTAAAGTTTGTGTTCCAGAATACCTTTTATGTTTGTTATTGTTACATATACACTTCAGAGGAATGTGGGTTTGCCTATTGCTGTGGTGTGTTCTATAAATATTAGTGAATAACAAATAGAATAAATTCAAAGAAAATTGCTCCTAAACATATCACAAAAAAAGTGACAGAAACATAAAGAAAAAAAAATAAAAGCAGCTAGAAAAAAATGACAGAATGCATGACACATGGGAACAGTGATTCAAAGGATTGTAGGTTTCTTATCAGAAACACTGAATGCCAGAAACAACATTTTAAAATAAACAAATAAAAACAGAATTTTATATATAATGAAAATATTATTCATGTATGAATGCAAAATAAAGACATTTTCATATTAAAAAAAAAAAAAAAAACTAAGAAAAGCAATTGTAAGCATCTGGCTATATCCAAAAATGCTAATGAATGCCTAAGGCTGAAAGCAAATAATGTTAGTGGGCAATCTAGAGCTTTAAAGATGAGGGAAGGTCAACAGTAATAATTAGATAAATATAAATTTTTTTCTCTTAAGTTCTTAAAATTAATATATATCTTTATAAACATGCAATATTGGCTGGTAATTTTTAATATGTATACACTAACTATAACAGGTATAAGTTGGTGGTGGGAAAAAAGAACCTATTATCTCCAAGTTTTCTTCATTTTATATGAAGTGATACAATATTAACTCTAAACAGTTTGAGAAAGGTTAGTTATGAATGTTCAACTTCTAGAGCTACCTCTAATGGAAAAAAAAATATATATATATACACATATATATGTATATATGTATATATGTGTATATATTTTATACATATATACATATATAATATATATGTGTGTATATATTTATACACACACCTATTTATATGTCTATAAAGCGAAATGAAAAACAGGTAAATTAAAAGGGATAAATAGAAAAAAAATAAAATAAAACACTAAAAGGAGCCAGGAAAATGGAAAAAGGGGGACAACAATTATAATTCTAACAAAAAAACAAAAAATGGGACAAACAGAGCACAAAAAATCAAATGCTATGCTCAAATCCAATCACATCAGTTATTATACATCAAAGGTTAATGACCTAAAAACTCCAATTAAGAGGAAGAGATTGGCAGAGTGGATTTAAAAAAAAATAACAGGAAAAAAAAATTCAGCACCCATCCATTGAAAAACAAACAAAACACTCTGATCAATTAGGAGTAGTAGCAACTATAATTATATATAATTATGTAGATAGATAGATAGATAGATAGATAGATAGATAGATAGATAGATAGATAGAGATAGAGAAGAGTACCTCATAGGGAATGTAGTCAGTGGAATTGTAACAGATTCACATGATGTCAGAGGGGTAGTAGATTGGGGTGGGTATCACTTTGTGAGGGGTGTAAATGTATAACTATTGTATTGTTTTGCACACTTGAAACTAATTTAAAAACGAAAGTTTTCTCTAACTGATAAAGAACATATGCAAAAACAACTCTTTAATCTGCATCATTCTTATGGTGAAAGTCTGAATCATTCCCCCCTTGCTTTCTGGAACAAGGCAGGAATTCCTGTTTTCACCACTTTTATTCATACTCTCCTCATACAGTACATAGTTACTTGCTGTTGGCCAGCAAAGAGAAATTAAAGCATTCAAGAGCAAAAAGGAAAAAAAAAAAATTGTCTCTACTTACAGATGGCATAATTATTTACCTAAAAAGTCCCAGAAAATCTATGAAATGACGACAAGAACCAATACCGTATTTCCCCGAAACAAGACCTAGCCAGACCATCAGCCCTAATGTGTCTTTTGAAGCAAAAATTAATATAAGACCGGGTCTTATTTTACTATAAAACTTGGTCTATGATATGATATAATATAATATAATATTAATTTTTGCTCCAAAAGACACATTAGAGCTGATGGTCTGGCTAGGTCTTATTTTTGGGGAAACACGGTAGGTGAATTTAGCAAGATCAGAGGGTACAGAGTTACTATACAAAATCAGCTATAGCATTTTACAGTAAGAGCAATCAATTAGAAAATAAAAAGAGAAAAGTTTAATTTGTAGTAATTCCTAGAAACATAAAATCTGAGAAATAAATTTTAGAAAAGTCATCAATGATCTGTACACAGATATTGTTGGAGTTTTTTGTTTGTTTGTTTTGCTTTTAAGACCTAAATAAGTGGAGGGATATACCGTGCTCGTGGACTGGAATGCTCAAATTTCCTTACTTATTCACTCCTCATCAATCTATAGTTTCAAATGTCAATCAAAATTGCAGCAGTCTTTTTTGATAGAAATTTCAAGCTTTTTCTAAAATGTGTATAAAAATGAAAAGACCTGGAGAATACACAAAACAGTTTTTTAAATAAAGAAAAAGTGGAAGGTCTTACCGTATCTGATTTGAAAACTTACTGTAAAGACACATGATTAAAACACTGATATTGCTTGAAAAGACAGATGTAAAGATCAATATAACAGAATAGGGAATTCGCTAATAGTTGGCAAGGGAATTCAATGGGAGAAAGAAAGTTGTTTTTTATGTTTGTTTATTTGTTCTTTTAACTTATTGGGGTGATATTGGTTAGTAAAATTGTATAAGTTTCTACCGTACAATTCTATAATACATCATCTATTTATTGCATTGTGTGTTCAACTCCCAAAGTCAGTTCTCCTTCCATCACCATATATTAACCTCTTTTTCCCTCTTCTTCCACCCACTTCTTCCCTTACCCTCTGGTAAACACTAAACTATTGTGTTTGTCTATGAGTTTTTGTTTCTTTGTTTCTTTGTCTTGTTCCTTTGTTGCTTTCAGTTTTGTATCCCACATATGAGTGAAGTCATATGGTTCTCAAATGTTTCTATCTGACTTATTTTGCTTAGCATCATAATTTCAAGATGCATCTGTGTTGTCACAAATGGCAATGTTTCATCTTTTCTTATGGCCAAGTAATATTCCATTGTATATATGTACATCTTCTTCTTCCATGGTAATTCTAGTCTTAATTATTTTAGGAACCTCCACACTGTTTTCCACTAGTGTCTGTATGAATTTACATTCCCACCAACAGGGAATGAGGCTTCCTTTTTGTCCACAACCTATCCAACACTTGTGATTGCTTGTTTTATTGATAATAGCCATTCTAACAGGTGTGAAGTGGTATCTCATTGTGGTTTTGATTTTCATTTCCCTAACAGCTAATGAAGTTCAATGTTTTTTCATATACCTGTTGACAACTTCTTCGAGGAAGTGTCTGTTCAAGTTCTCTGCCTGTTTTATAGTTGTATTATTTGTGGGTTTTTTCTGTTGAGTTGTATGAGTTCTTTATATATTTTGGATATTAGCCCCTTATCAGAAGGAAGTCTGCTAACAAATGGTGCTGGGTTTACTGGGTATATTTATGGAAATAATTGTGTATTTACTCAACCATACATATAGTGTGATCAAACAATACTGTGAATTTTAAAAAAAACATGTATTGCAGTAAAAGACACACTGTCATTAATCCCCCTCACAATACTCCCTTTCGCTTCGAACACACTTATCCCATCATTCTTTCCACTTTCTGAAGCAGTTCTGAAAGTCCTCTTTCGTGAACATCTAATGTGTGTGTGTGTGTGTGTGTGTGTGTGTGTGTATGTATAATAACTTTAGCTAGATCACAATGAACTAGAACTAAAGGAAAACAAAACTATAAAATCATTTTTTTATTTTTTTTTTGTATATTGGTTCTTTCTTTTTTTTTTTTTTTAAGATTTTTTTTTTATTGGGGAAGGGGAAAAGGACTTTATTGGGGAACAGTGTGTACTTCCAGGACTTTTTTCCAAGTCAAGTTGTTGTCCTTTCGATCTTAGTTGTGGAGGGTGCCGTTCAGCTTCAAGTTGTTGTCCTTTCAGTCTTAGTTGTGGAGGGCGCAGCTCAGCTCAAGGTCCCGTTGCCATTTCTAGTTGCAGGGGGCGCAGCCCACCATCCCTTGCAGGAGTCAAACCAGCAACCTTGTGGTTGAGAGGACGCATTCCCATCCAGGAGCTCACCGGCACATCAGCTCAAGGTGCCATGTTCAATCTTAGCTGCAGGGGGCGCTGCCCACCATCCCTTGAGGGACTCAAGGACCTGAACTGTCAACCTTGTGGTTGGGAGCCCACTGGCCCTTGTGGGGATCGAACCGGCAGCCTTCGGGGTTAGGGGAATGGAGCTCTAACCGCCTGAGCCACTGGGCCAGCCCTGTATGTTGGTTATTTCTGAAACAAATGGATGTTATTGTTTTTGTGTATCAATCATGTGTTCTGCAACCTTGCTAACTCTGTTAGTACAAACTATGTCTGTTTATTATCCTATATTTTCAGCTACAAATATATATTAGCTACAAATGACAACACCTATGTCTTTTTCCTTCCAAGCTCTCATCGTACCTTTGTTTTCATGCTATTATGGTTGACAAAGGTTTCCAACATGGTGTTATGTAAGAGAAGAGCTTAAATTTTAGGAACTTTGTTTTATTCTCAAATTTATAGGAACGTCTTTCACATTTTAGCATTAACTGTCATCTTCATTATAGATTTAGGGAAAAAATGAAAATGAAAAACCTGTGTTGTGTTGTAGAAATTCATTTACATCCCTTTATTTTCTAATATGTTTATATAAATATTTATTCACCAATAAGAAATAGTTTTGTGTGCATCTATTGAGATGATAAACAGTTTTTTACTTTAGATTTCAATGTAATTAACTATATTAATGGATTATCTATTATGAATCTTATTTATTTCTGATTAGTCCATTCACTATCTAATAATTTTCTGGAATATTTTTGCATTAATGTTTCTGTATGGCTTTATGGTCTTTGCTGGTACTGTGTTTATCGGTGTTTGGTGCTGAGATTACAGATAAATTATATATTCTTGTAATCTGAGTTGATCCCCTCCCTCCACACTTTTTTTAAATTTATTTTTAACGGAGTTACTGCAGTATTTAAAGTGAGGGGGTAGCATTATCAGATTGGCGTTTTGTAAAGGTCATTAAGATATCAGAGTGGAGACTGAATTTTAAGGCAATAATGTAGTTAGAGTCCAGAAGAGCAGTTAAGAGAGTAAGGCTTCTTCTTCTTTTTTTTATGTTTTTTTTTTTTGTTTTTTTTTTCCCAGAGTATGAATTTAAATGATGAAGTAGCAGAAATAGAGATAAGGATTTAAGAGTGGTCAGTGAGACAAGGTGAGATCCATAGAACATAGGAGCCATTAGATATGTGGGGTAAGTTTACAAGTTTCTGATTTGAGACACTCTGTATAAAGCCATTGTTTAGATAGCAAGTGTAGGGAGAAACCATTGGGCATGAAAATGGTCATGATCGCATTGATGTGCTTGTGATAACTGGCAGTCATTTAGAATTTACAGACATAGTAGAATGTAATTTTCAATATTCCTATTTGAAAGAGACCTGAGATCATGGTTGTAGCTATAGAGATGATAGACAAAAATAGTTGACTTTTCCTTTTGGTAGAAAACAAGAGTTCCATGAATTGAAAGTATAGCAGGAGAGCTGTGAAAAGTATGATTTAGGCTTCATTTTTATTTGTTGTACTAGGAGCTTGTTGCATTTCTTCTTACCAAGGCTATTTCAATCATTGTACAATTGGTTCCAAATCTGAGACCTCAAAATAATGGCGTCTAAGGAATCATACAAATTCCTTGCAGCGGAGGGATAACAGCTGGTAACTGGACGGCAGTTTGCCCTCTGTACTGACATTCATGGCTATCAAACAAAAGAGATTATCTTAATAGACTAACTAGCACAAATGTGATAGGCTTTCCTTTTGCAGACCTGATGTGTAATTCAGGTTAGAAGTAGTTTTGGAAAATATAAAGGACTCCAGTGTAAAAGGTAAATATAAATGCATGATCTAGTTTAGGATTCTCTGTACCTTTGTAGACTAGTAGCTATCCCCCCAGGATTGTAATGTCGGCATGGAGATAGAGCTGAGCCTAAGAAAAGGCTGATAAAAGCCTTTGTTAAATGGTTTTACCGTTTTATATAAAAAGAACCCAGTTCCTGTCTTTACAGAAAATGTAGCCAAGCAATCCTTGTTCTTGTGCAAGTGAACATTAATGCTTTATTCTTCAGATTTCACCTGCAGGAGTATCATGTAAGTCCCTTTCATTCCCCAAAGTGGCTGCTATGGAAACGAGTCCTGATGCTTGACAGAGGAGGAAAGCTAGCTGCACTGCGCTTAAACAGAGGGGAAATTTTTACAAGACTTCCAATTGTATGTGGAGCCAAAAAAGAAGGGACTGGGAATTACACTTCACAGCAAATCTAAGGAGGAGATTGCTAATTCAGCTTTGCTAGCTACACTTTTTCAAGGCCCTTAATTAAAAGTGAGCTTTAGGGTACTAGCAGAGAAGTCAGATTTGCTGGGAGCCTGAGGGGCTTGTAAATGGGCTGCTTTTTGCAAACTGCTTTCAGTCTTTTAGGTCAAGAGGGGAAGAATTAATGACTGTGTGGTGGAATAAATGCTCCCCTAGTGGCTTGAAGGAAGAGATTTGCCTTACGGAAGCTCTAAGATTACATATAAAGGGAGTATTGCCTTCGGAAAAAGTTAGGTTTGCTGTGAAAAGTTATATAGATTATAGCGCTGTGCCTTGTTTTGTAGTCACATGACTAGTTTTGTCTGCCACATGCCCTTTACTGTACCTGCATAGTTTGGAGCTTACCAGACACATTTACCAGGTCTATGTTTAAAAGTCTATGTCAAAATATACTGTAGGCAGCAGAAGTTATCTAAATGTCCTAAGAAACAGGGGGTTTTCTTGAAATTCCAAGTCTTAGAATCCATTTCCCTAGGATAGCACAGCCTTGGTTTAAGATCTAGTCATATTAATATTTATATACCATGCTTCCAAGGCTCCCACCCCTTTTTTGATATAATGGATCTCTAACCTCTTTTGACGAAAGAAAGTCTGAACCTAAAGGAGTTTTTTTTGAACCAAGGGCTGAGTATCAGGCCCAGAAACAAAATCTCAAAGGATTGAGAAAATGCTGCAGGTAATCACAGTTTGCAGTTCATTTCATACATTTAGAATCAAAGGAAGAGATATAGGGAGGTTAAATGAAATTCATTGGTGGTAGAATAAGGAGGTGGGGGAAAGTGAATGAGGAAATCTCTAGGATTGGGTCAAAAGTAAAATGGAGAGTTCATACACATTGGCGGGTGCAGGATAGTTAACATGCAATACAACAGGTAGAAATGGTGTGCAGGCAACGAGATAAGAATGAGGACTTTCAGTATCATGGTGCTCTGGTGTCAATAGGTCTGTTTTTGAGGGTCTGGAAAAGAACATTACTCTGATGTTTTCAGGGTATGTTATCCTAGATGCACAAGAACAATAGACAGGGGTCCCTTGAGGCAAAGATTAACCTTTTTATTAAAGAATCAATACGCCTGGCATGTGACTCCCCTGCCCAGTTAGTAATTAATGATCAGAGCATCCTGTGCGGTTACTTCTGGTCATTGAGCTTCTCAGGCCTGCCATGTAGCCCACGGAGCTTGTCGGGTCTTCTATGCAGCCCTCTTTGCATTCACACTTCAAGCAACGTCTTACATGTGCTAATAAACAATGGCTGTATACTCTCATAACAGTGCACTCC